>NC_056741.1:1483259753-1483387253 GCF_019279795.1 Protopterus annectens | reverse complement strand
CCACAGTTGTAAACTGGTTTTACTTTTAGATCTGCTATTTTGCATGTATATAGCAACTTCAGTCACATTTATTGTGACAGATTCTTTGCTATCTGGGGGCACATGTAGGTCTGCACATTTGTGTAGCTATTAAACTCAGAAATAAAATCAGAAATTGTTGATTAGAATACTAAGACAATTAAAATTCTAGTTTTGAAAGAGATGAGCCTACAATGCTTTTCATACTGACTATAACACATATTCATTCATTGCATAATTTCCTTGGCAAAACAAGTGGTGTAACAGGATATTCATCGTAGTGAGAGAGTCCTATATCTGATAGCTGAAGTGATTTTATCTGGAATAATCGTTTATTTCTGGGTCACAGGTGGGATGCTAGACCTTACCAAGCTTTCTGGATTACCTTTGTTTTATTTTTATTCCTTTTACAGAGAGGACATCAGAGGGAAGAGATAGAAAGAGAGAGAATCTGCTAGATCAGTTGGCTAAAGAGTTTTTATCTGGGGTAATCCTTATACTCTTTCTCCCCAAATGCGTACTCTTCTAGTAGTTACGGAAAATGTAGATAATCAAAACCTCTCAAACCAAGCCAAAAACAATGGGAAATGTAACTGTAAAATCAAGTTTAGACACAAACCATTTGTCGATGTGAAGTTTTCATATTTTGCCAACAGTAATATCCTACGATGTTGCTATTATGATATAAAAATCCAGGAGTCTCTTGTCTCTTAGAAATAACGTCATTCTGTAATATGAACTCTGGCTGTTTGCACTAAGGTAAGACAGCATATACCCACATACAGTGTTTTTTGTGCGTTGAAAAGAGTGCAATGTGTGCCACTGGAAGCATGACAGAAGAAAAAGGAAAGAGCTTGTCAGTATGCAGGTCAGACACCCATTTTATGATAGAAAAGATAAGGGATATGTAACATGCAGAACTAACTAAGTCTGTTCTACTTGGTGAAAAAGAATGTAGGCCTTTATTTTAAATGCAGTTAGTAGCTACACCACTCAGATCTGATTAAGAGGCTATATTAACTTTTACTTTGGTAATGGTATCTGGTATGTGCTGTGTAAGTTTGTCATGACTGTAAATGATTTGTTACCTAAGCATGTACCAGATATAGCAGTAGAAAAGGGATACTCAAAATATGTTAAAGTTCTCACAGTAAAATACATTTGGGGATGAATATAAATGGATATTGCCAAAAATTGCCAAAAATGTCTCTGTGAATCCCAATATATTGCAGCAGATTGTCATAAAAAACATGATTGTGGACTCATAAAACTATATTATTACTCCCTATTAAAACATGGGCACTCAGAACGTTGGGGGTCAACAGATCTAAAAAACACTGAAAACTTGGGAGAAAAACAAATGTTGAACATTGCAGTTGCCCTTTAGACTTCCTTTACATGGGGGGGGCAAGCTGTTCACACCCCAAACTTATATATACCAACCCAGACATCACCATACATCAGAGAAAAATGAAAAAAGGGAATATTCTGAGAAACAGCCATCTCTAACTTTGTAACCCCATGTTTTTAGCCATTCATTGTCTGTGTTTCAGGAATCACTTCAGTGGCTTCTAATATTTCAAATGGTTACCCAATGTTATACATTCTTTGCCCCCCCCCATATCTCCCATGCATATACCCTCTCACTACCAGCTATAGCCTCCCACTTAAATATAATCGCCTCCAATGTTAATGCATATTAGGACAAGAATACAGTAATTTTTCTGAATCAGCAGCCCGCCCATTCAGCCATGATCGTTTTGAATCTGCACATATGGTCTTTTTAAATTATACACAGATTTTGAGCATTCATGACCATTTCAGTTATGAGATCAATTTTACACAGCTAAGACCAGTTTTATATAATTACTTCTGCTTTCACTGGAATCAGCCATACACATTTATTTATTTGTTTATTTAACATGACCTAGCTTAATATGACTGAAAGGTGGAAGACATGTCTCGTCTGATATGGGGACTTCGGTAAAGTACCACCCCGCCCCTCACACACACACACCACCGGGGAATTCTGTAGCTTGATTATATTCTACTTCATGACTACATTGCATTACGTGAGTCCCTCCAGCTGCTCAGCCCTGCATCCCCTTTGCAGCTATCATTCATACCATAAGTATTCCAGACCCTTACACAGAGAATTTTTAAGAAGGGTTGAATGAGGTGAGAAGCATGAGCCTATGTGGAGCGGGGTGTCAGGAGATGGAAGTTAAATGGAAACAGGCTATTTCTTATTTTCCTGACATACTATATGATCATCTTGGATGCAAATTATAGGCATGGCAGGAATTCCTGCCATCTCCATATAGGTGCATTTCTCACTCCCATCCTGCAGACTTTACCTGTCCATGGCCCTGACCTGTTCTAGTTTCATATAGTAGGAATGCCCCCAGCCAGTTCATCACTCCCTCGCTCATAAAACAGGTAAGCAGGATTGATATTTTCATTGCTTATAGAACCGAACATCAGCTCATCCAGCATCCATATGGGACTTCATGAACCCTGGTCATGTAGACTGCAACCAGGGTTTTATCCCTTTATCCCAGGAAGCTGACTTTCTTCACTAAAGAGTTCTTAGTAAGGAACAATATCTGCATTTCAGGATACTTTTATTTATATATCTGTATCCATATTTCTATACAGATATCTATCTATAAACGTGCATGTATGCGCATGTGTGTGCATACATTCACACTCACACAAGCACATAGTTTGAAGGGTGATTAAATGCACAATATTTTAATGCATTTTGTAATCCTGGCAGCAAGACATTTTATTTTTCAAAGTCAAATTACCCAATTGCTCTGAGGGACTTCTGAAGTAATTGAAGCAAGTACATGACTGCACATTTTAATTTGATTAAAACATTTGTGTTAAAATAAAAACAATGTTGGTGCTATGCAAGACTGGACTTCTGAGCTGAAATGAACTTTATGGTGAAAATGTGCATGCATTGCATATGCTGTATATTATGGCTATATAATATTTATAGATTCTTTTTGTCGAGTGTTTATATAAAACATTTACAAAGTTGTTAATGATTTACTAAGCACATATATGATGAGTGCTTATGCTCTTTTCATTAAAAACATTTCCAAGCTTTGCCACCTTGTCCTCTTTTCAGATCTGAGGAAAGAGTGAGAGACGTATTTTAAACAGAGCTTTCTGCTTCTCCTGCAGAATGTCATGAATGTTGATAACAACACAGCACTGATAATACTTTTCCATTAATTCCAAACTTCAGTGTGCTGCAGTAATTTACTGAAATCTGAAGAACTTTGAAAAATTAATTAAAACTCATGCGGTTATCTCCAAGGCTCCACTGGAGAAGCAGTTCAAATTATTTGAAAATACCCTTTCTCTGTATTGTCCTTCTTTCACCTACCTTTTGGGAGTTGGGTTCTAAGTTTGTGTAAAACAGAAAAAGTTTAATTTGTATGCATTTATCAAATAACAAATGCAGAACAGCAAAGTATATTCTTCAGTCCACATATAGATGAATGAGTACCAAAATATTTTGTATTTTTATAACTATGTACTATGAACTAGATGCCTTCTTTTAGTGGATATGCACTGAGATAAACTTGCAGAACATTTATGTGCAAAAGTAAATAAATACATGGCAGTTTGATGAAATAGTCACATTTATACTTGAAACAAAAAGTAATGCAAAGACATATAGTTATACAAGAATAAGACTTATTTTCCATTGCTAAATAAGTAATGCATTATATGTAGTTGCACAGAAAGTGCAACTGAACAAAAGATACAATCAAACAAGGGATCAAGTGGACAGTTTGCTGTAACGGTGTCCATTTAATTACTTCCTGTTGTTAAAACCAACACAATTTCCAAAATAAAATAATTACATTTGAACACATTTACTGGTTTCATCATTCATATTTATATACTTGGCCACCAGAATATACATGATCTTTAAAATTAATCATGTTTAAAGAATTAGTTGATTTTTTTTCCAGATTCATTTTAGGCGTACCAGTATAGTACCTTTGCATTTGAAATAGTTTTGAAAAGACTAATGAATAGCTATCATGTAAAAAGTATTCTAATTCAGAAGCAACATTCAAGGCTGACATAATAAGAAACTAAATGTGAGTTAAACAGTTTGAGAGAACACACCTCTTTGTATTCACTTTTTCTTTTCTGGTGCCTGCTGGCCATCTGGATGTCCACCATAAACCTTCTTGCAACAGTCATACTCCATGCAGCCATGAGAGGTCTTTTTTTTCTAGGTTTAGAAGGTATAGTACCATGCCTTAGAGGCTAATGTGCATGTCTGTCATTCAATGGCATGATATGCCTTTGTCCTTCTTTTCCTTCAAATGTATCACCTTAAAAGCCACACAACCACAGCTTTGCAGTACCCAGCTTACATACGTGGTTCATATGCTGTATGCTGTAACTTCATTTTGTGGTAGATACTAACATTGCAGTGGAAAAAGGTTCTCTCTCTCATTTCTAGGATAAGTGAGCCACCATTTGCTTTTCAGTGCCATGTTCCCCCATCTTTTTGTGCCTTGGTCCCTAGTCATCCTTTTCATAACCAGGTCTTTAGTCATCTGTCCTGTGAAGCAGTATTAAAGTGTATTATGTTTTACATGCCCCAGCAAATGTTGCCGTCATGGGTATTCAGTCTTACTTTTCAGTATGAATAAAAAATAAAGTAAAGTAAAATCCACTGCTCAGCAAGCAAACGCTGTAGTTCCGTGAGGTAGATATAATGTAAGTCACAAAGGAAGCGGAATACTGCAGAAGTAAGAACTTCTGCTGTATTCCGCTTCCTTTGTGACTTACTTTTCAGTATGGTTGACAAGTTTCCATAACAGGAAGCATATTTTCAAGCTCTGCAGTCCAAGTATTGATTTACCTTAGAGAAGTGAGCTTTTAAACTGCCATACTTTTAAAGAGCAAAAGGTAAAAGCACATTTTTGTAGTAAAACCAAAGGCTGTGCATCACAGAAATATGTAATGCTTCATATATTAAGTGGATCAGACCATTACAGTCAGTTCTACATTCAAGTTCTAAATCACTATTGATATGTAAACAATCAATTGACAAGCAGTTTGTGAAAATGATACTCCAATGGAGATTGAGAGCATGTTAACAGTTTGTGTACCCCAGACTGATGGGTATCTGAACAGTTTGTGTACCCCAGAATGATGGGTATTTGAACAGTTTGTGTACCCCACAAATGATGGGTATCTGAACAGTTGATGTACCCCACAAATGATGGGTATCTGAACAGTTTGTGTATCCCAGAATGACTGGTATCTACACAGTCTGTGTACTGCAGAATGACTGGAATCTAAGCAGTTTGTGTACTCCAGAGTAAAAGTATCTGAGCAGTTTGTGTACCCCAGAATGATGAGTATCTGAATAATTTGCATACTCCAGAAAGATGAGTATCTGAGCAGTTAGTGTACCGCAGAATTATGGGTATCTGAACAGTTTGCGTACCCCAGAATGATGGGTATCCGAATAGTTTGCTTACCCCAGAATGGTAAGTATCTGAGCTGTTTGTATACCCAGAATGACAGTTATCTGAGCAGTTTGTGCGTCCCAGAATGATGGGCATCTGAACAGTTTGTTTACCCCAGAATGATAGGAAGAACACCATCAGGGAGACCTGCTGCAGTTTTCGTTAATTTTCTTACAAAATGTACAAAACACACAACAGTAGTGCCTTATTTAAGCACATGTCAAACCCCTAATGTAGATACTTGGTGCCTGTTAAAAGTATGAGAATTTTATGTCTGATATTTTGAACAGTAAAACTTTATTTGCTATAAGGAAGCTATATAGTACCTGTTAAAATGTAATAGATAGAAGCATTCCTCCTTTTCACTGATAAAGCAATACTGAGGTTAATATACATAAATAGAAGGATACGGAGGTGCAGTGTCCCTGTGAGTGCAGGGTGGAGATAAGGAGCCTGCAAAAATGCTTAGGAGGTATAACCATAAGTTTCAGAACTGATTTGCAAAAACTGTAATTTAGTTTTTGAAATGTCAGGATTTTATAGCATCAGGTCTCACCCTTCCAAATATGAGCCAGTCACACTTATTCATAGTGGTGCCTGTTGCAATTTTATTCTTTCCATTTAGAGGGCATGTGTTGGATTTGTTTGTAAAAAGAAAGATTAAAACCATGGCCATGCAATTCGATAAAAAATATTTATTCAATAGGCCAGCTGCAATGACCTAACTTGACCAAAATGGGTTTGCACCATGTGAAATTGCCATGCATAGCAAGATCATATTAATAATTACATATACTGATGGGAAAAGATATATGCTGTCCGCCTTGGTAATATTAGTCTTAAATGTGAAGTTGAGTAAATCAAGTATTCCTGTATTACTGCTTTTGCAATATATTTTTCTTTATTTTTTCTATCAATTTTATCTATGTTTGTATATATATATATATATATATATATATATATATATATATATATATATATATATATATATCTAAAAATAAAATTTTTCAGTCTTTTGCAGTCACAAGGATCACCTTTTAGTGAGTTTTTCAATTTGGAGGTAAAACATATTCACCAGTATAGAAAAGTATTTAGCTTTCTGCAATAAATGAGGTATTTAGCTTTCTGCAATAAATGAGGGAGTAACAGAAAAGCAAAACTGGCTTATTTACTGCAGTCTTCCCCACAGTTCCTGTTCCAAGAGTTTTCCTTCTTAATGAGTATGAAAGTCTTCATCTCAAAATTAGCTTCAATAAAACTGCACTTAAAGGTACCAGTCATTGGAGTTGAGTCATTTCAGTTTTGCAAACAGACAGAGTAATTCCTGTTCCTATACCAGTCTTTCTTAAACGTAAAGGTAAATGTCTCAAAGATGCTTTCAAACTTCACCTTTCAGGGCATTTCCAGACTATACTCATAGCTCCTTGGAGTCTATAAGCTTCTTTACATCCAGACATCAGCAATCTACTTCCTTAAAGGGCACTGACCCTGATATTGTTGCAAAGGCAGGTGTCCCTACTTAATTGTTCTACAGGTTTGCCTGCCTGTTTAAGACTGCCCAACACACCCAGTTATGTGCTTATGAGTGTGCTTCGCTGTCTCAGCCTCTCCTTTAGCAGACACTATGTAACATGATTATCCCTCTACCACCATTTCCAGCTATGCCAGATGGACTGTAAGCCCGAGGCAGCTCACCCACATTTACATGACTGCAGTCAGAAGATGGTACTCTTGGAGTTAAAGGGATGGAGGGTAAAAGCCTATCTAGGTAGTTTTGGGCTACCACCTTTCTGCCTGTATAAACACTGTAAAGGAGCATGGACACTCAGAGACATAGCTATTTTTAAAAGGAGTAGATGCCCTGTACTCAAGATGTTAGTAGACACAATCAGGAGATGCTAGTCAGTCATCAGTGCACTACCTTTATTCATAATTGCATGCTGAGAGTGCCTTTGTGGTCAGAGATGAATTGCTTTAGTTTGCTACATTTTTCCATTATTCATAAGAAATAATTTTTTTGTCTTTGCTCAATTATGAGTACCTTTTGTTCTTTCTTGAGGGGTGCAGACCAGGGAGAATGGACCTTGCTTCTTAATTTGGAGTTTTGTTGTGTCAGTTCCTTAATGAGACACACATCAAGGAGAAAGGACCTCTCTTCGCTGAGGAGCAGAGGAGCATCAGATCAGATCAGGGAATTATTTTTTTTTGCTCTTAAAGTCGAAGGCCAACAAATCAGGGAACCACTGGACACTAGATGAGCAAGCTACTGCTCTGTGATCGGTAGTTATTATAAACCCCCTGCCTAATAGGTAGTACTCGAGGAAGGTGAAGACCTGATTTATAGCAGAGCATTCTCTCTCTTTCTCTCCCCCTCTTTCTCTTTCCAGTCTGTGCAGATGTACAATGTTTCTCAGCATTACTGAATTTTTGATTAATATATTAGATGAGGTACTCAGCCGCTTCTGCAACCTAAAAGATCTATAGCTTTAGGGAGGGTGAATACAGGGATCAGATAGGCAACCTGACAGTTTGCTGGTAGATCTCCTGATGAAAATATTCCTTAGATCATTGATTAGTGCATACGTGGAGGAGTGGAAAAGAGCAAGTTTTCCACCCTTGTGTGGGTAGGTAGAAAAGTCCAAGGAATCACACGCCTGTTAATTAGTTAGTTGCAATGGGGGAAAGTCCTGCAGAGCATGTTGAGTGGAAAGCTGGTAGCAAATTTAGAGGGCAGGTATCTCCAGGACAGCAACCAGTACTGGGTTTATGACTAGAAGGGCACCACTTTTCTGACTGGGTTACAGGTGAAGATGAGAGGGTAGATGTAGTCTACCTGCAATTCTCCAAGGTATCTGACTCATTCCTACACAAGAGGCTGACATAAAAAGTGGATAATTTGAGGATAGGCCTAAGGCCTAAGACTGAAGAAAAGAATAGCTAAATGAGTAAATGAAAGATGGTTGTAGTGAGAGGGACAATGTCAGGAACTAGGAAAGTGAAAAGTGTGTTCTAGGCTCACTCACCTTCAAATCTTTATCTCAGGTATATCAGGGGGAAAGAGAACAGGATGTGCCACTTTGCTGGTAACACAAAGATGCAGCAGTGGAACATGTGAGAGATGAACCTTGTGAAGGATTTGGAGAGGCAGACCAAGTGGACAGGAAACGGACAGTTGAAGTTAAGTGCAAACAAATACAAAGCAATGTAGTTAGTTCAAACCTACCCAGGTATGATGTATTGGCTGGGTAAGTGGAAAAGAAGGGCAGGAAAAGAATGTGAGGAGAGTTGATCACACCTGGATCTAAATATCTAAATACTAGGAGCAGAGTCAGAGGGCAATGGCAACAGTAAACAGAATACTGGGGTATATCATTAGTGGAATAAATTCCAGAATCAATGAGTTATTGCTTACATTCTTTAAGACCTTGGTCAGACTACACCTTAAGAACTGTTGGTAGTTTTGAGTAGCAAAAAAGATACCAGACTACTTGGAAGAATCTGAGGGTGAAGGCACCAGAAAGCCCAATGGAACAGAAAGGAAGGAATATGACTGGCAGACAGGGAGATCGGCATAATGGTTAAGGTGTTTACTTTACAGACACGAAGTACAGTGTTTGATTCTGATATGGGGTAATTGGCTAGGCTTAAAATGGCCCCCAAGGGCAATTAACCTAGAACTAATCTATGAACCTATGAACCTATGTATGCCACTAAATGTGGCTAGCATAGTAATAGTGTTTGTATACTCTAACAGAGAATACTATTTCCTTAGAAAATAACTCCAGCCATGTTACCTTAATCAAAACCTGACATCATTTATAATGTAAACACGAGTGGATTATTATCTGAGCAACATCCACTGAGATTTTCCATGAACATTTATAACTTATTAGCCCCTCCTGCTTTGATATTTGTCTTTGCCTACTGTCTTATGACCCCATCTCTACCACTATTTATGGAATGCTTCTGAGTCTGATATTTAGTTATACTGTAGATTACCTTGTACTTACTTTAAGTACTTCGGTAAAGATATAGATGCATAGAGCAGGAACTGAACACATTATAATTGTTTGTTATTTCAACACAAACTGCAGCTTACTGTAATTGTATTGTGTAATCCCATGTGCTGATTCATTATTTTGTTCCCAGACATTTTATTTTCACAAAGGCCCCTATTAAAAGCAAGCTTAACACAGATATCTATGCATTTGTACTGACAACTGAATAGCCTAAGCTGACGAGAAATAAATACAATTTTAATAATTAGATAAGTACAATTTTGATACAGTTTGAAACTAAACAGTTTTAGCATCAATTGCAATGTCTTCAGATACACCACCTTGATCCCCGAATAGAATAAAAAAATACTTCCCGACACTTTACATTTTTCTTTTTAAGTACATTTGTCACCAAAAATCTTGGAGCAGTGAAAGGAAATTGCATATTTTTTGGATGTATAAGTTAATACACATGAAAAAAGAATATTTCAAATGGCAAACAATCACTTGTTTCACTTTCAGAATGTATAAAATCACTACTGATGCTTTGGGGAATATATTAGGAACACAGTGTTTTAATGTTTTTGTATTTCTATTAGTTTTTTATGTAGTGAATGGTCAGTGTACATCCCTGTAGAGTGTTTTTTTTTTTTTTTTCTTTTTTTTTAGTTCTCCTAGCAGCTTAGCAGTGATTCATTTAAGCTCAAATATCTTTTGGCACCTCAGCATTGTAAGGGTGACTCCAGGTCAGCAGGGCCCCTGGGGCTTATTCAGTGTGGCTATAAAAAAAAGTGATTGCTAGACAGACCAGGTTATCCTGGGATAACATCCCTTCCTTGACATGCTTGCCAGACTGCAATCTACATGGAATCTGCCCCTTTGATTCCATTCCAGTGCCTACTTAAAGGTGCAATTGCTTTCTAAGAGTAGATGCATTTCTTCACATTATCTAGTTATGTAAAGGACAGCACACCTCCACACGTGAGAGATGGAGATATTGAGAGAGAGATATTCCTGAAGCAGGAAATATGAATAAGTCTAATAGAGACATTACAACTGAAAAGACTAAGGGGAAAAAGCTTAAATGTCTAAGATGCAGTTACTTTCCTTAGTACTATGTATGTCAGCAATTGGTCCCCCCCAAAAAAGAAAAAAATATAGCCCACATATAAGTGTTGTATCACATAGGGGCAAAGGCCAATTCACCTGAAAAGCATAGCATTTAACATTCCATATAAAGTGCTGCACAATGTGAACTTGTAATAATGCTGTGTGTTCTACCTTAGTTGGCAAATTCACTTTCTTAAAATAAAAAGCAGAACACACAGGTTTAGGTTTCCAATCCTTTCTGGCACTTCAGAAATTGCTCAGTAATCTTTGTGTTCCTTTCATCGAGATGTTTAAACAAGACAATACACTCCTATTTATACTGCGGCTTTTCCACAAGGTATGTCAAAGCACTTTATGCAAAGAAAATCGCAGTTACCACAACAACAAAAACATTTTAGATGAGACTAAATTGGATCTCTGATTGCTGTACCGTGCCCCACTGATTGGAAATTGTGTAGCTGTGTAAGGGAGAATAAGAGTTCTAAATGCACACTACTAAATACTTACATGACTTTTATTCCTCTGCTGCGTACTGAAACTCTTTGCTTAGAAGAAATATATACTGACTTGTTCTGTCATCAGAAAATGTACTTCTGTTTTAATTGTTTCTTTAAGCTGATTGGGCATATGCCATGTTCACCTAATCAAACATTATACGATGGCCAGCTGTGTTTGAATGTCCAAAGATATTTACAAAATTTCCTTCTTTCTGACAGCTTGAGAAAATAGGAAAATCTATGATGCCCTTCCATATCACTATTACAGTATTTTTCACCTAAGGTATTTCCGACCAGGAATAGCCCAGTGTCTAGCCAGTAGAGCAAAGCCTTCAGCTGTTATAGGCACTGTATGTCCTGTATGCTCCCCATGCAAGACATAGGGCATAAAGGTGAAGTACAAGCATAGACACTCAGAACTACTTTGCAGCTGGTCTAAACGTCATTATCAGTCGGTCTGAATACCCTTCTGCTGTGCTGGTTACTAAGCCATTTTCTTTTCAGTTAAGCACCCCATTGATGTTTATTCTCTTGTTTGATATTGAGTTCATGTCATCCAGAAAGGGATAATGTCAGCGTGTAGACAGATTCCCCATAAAAACTGTCACAACCAGTGTCTCTTTTATTTGGGTGCTTCCCATAATTCTATCTGCCACGTGTTTTTGCCAAAGACCCTATGTAGTCACCTCTCTTCCTTGTCCATATATCTTGAGAACCAATGACATAAGCTGTTGACTCAAGTGCAATCCTCCCATCCTGAGGGCCAGCCATCTGCCAAAAGGAAAGCCAAAACAGTCAGGCTCGATCTGTCTGCTGTCCAGCCTCCCCCAGACATCTCTATAGAGGCTAGTGAAAGCCCTGAAGACTGTCCAGTACTTGTTTCAGATCCCTCTGCCATGACTCCATTGGAGCCACCATGCATTCATATTCTCACTCATCCTCAGATGCTTTTCCAATGTCTCTGCCTGGTGTTGAGAGAGACCCCTGGCTGATCATTTCTGAGGGATCAAAGGGGATTCCTCAGATTTTAGTGAGGGAGGAAATTCCTAGCACTATTATAGAGTCATGTCAGGGGTCTGACTCACAAGGATTTTTCAGGAGGGTGTCCCACAGAAAAGAAATATAAGACAAAGCAAATTTCTCCTGTTGTAAAGGATCCCTAGTGTGAATAGTAGGGTTTCATTCAGGGCTTATTTAATGCTTTGATGGCCTTGAAGCCTCCTTGAGAGGTGTCTGTTCCTGGTCTCTCTGGTCTTCCACTCCTGTTAAGAGGCCTAGGGAATTAGATTCCTTAGATGAGGATTTGGTCTCTGGGGAGGAATCCCTGGCCTATTCCAAATTCTTTCCACCAGACAATGTTTCAGGGGAAATGAATTACTTGAGTCCGGACTCCCCCTTAGAAGAGTTATCCTTTGGGGATACTATTGCCTACATGATGGACTATTTAAAGTGGGACTACTCCTAGATCTCTGATATTCAAAATAAGTACTATGAGTTCCTACAGATGGAGTCTCCTAAACCATCTGCTGCTGTTCCTGTTTTGGCTGTCCTTTTGTTTTACATTTTCTGCAGCTTCTGTAGTCCCTGATTCTCGGCTTCCCATGCCAAAGAAGCCTGATAGGTTCTGCAAGGTGCCTGAGGACTGCTATTTTTTTATAAGTGCCCTTCTACTTATCTCTCAGTGGTGTCAGATTCTTTTGACAAGCCCTCCAAGTTGTTGCCCTCCACCAAACTGTTGCCTTCTGATAAGGATAGTAGGGCCATGGAAAGGTCGGACAAGAAGGTTTACACTGCTGACACCTTGTCCTTTAGGGCCATTAACCACCAGACTCATTTGACCAGTTATGTTTTGTCCCTCCTTTCCCCGGGATCTTCAGGTTTCTGACCTTCCTGATTGTGAGGGAGAAGGCTTCTGCACTTTCCCTGTTACGCTTCACATCTCACGTTGCCCATCACTCAGTTGTGTGCAGTCATGATACTGCTGTTGCCTCTTCCAGGGCTGGTGCCTTTGGTTCAGTCATGAAGTGCTATTCTTGGCCAAACGTCTGGATGCTCCTCTAGATGAGAAAAGTATTTTTGGGACTGTTCATAATGGAGCTGAAACATATTTTTGTTTCTCCTATTACCAAGTTTCAGAGAAACTATCCTTCTATGCCTGCCTTTATAGGCAGACCCCCACCAAAGAATAAGAAGGGCCCTGGGCATGTTCCTCCTGCTAAGTCTATTCAAACTCCTTTCTCCCAGAGACCTTATTTTCAGGGTAAGTTTTATTTCTATTTAATGTTGGATCTTCCCTTTTCTTTGGCTGAGACCCATTTTCTCTCCTCCTTTCCTTATCTCTTCCAGATCTGCTTTGGATCACCTCAGATTCTTGGGTTCTCTTGATTATTTGTCAGGGATATTTCATGACCTGAAAATCCTTTCATCCTTTTCAGGCATTCCTCAATCTTCTCAAGAACAGCTTCCTCATTTTCCAGAGGCTCTGCAGTCCCTGTTGCATCAGAGGACCATCCAGCCCATTCCTCCCACACAGGTGAGGTAGGGGTTTTATTCCAGCATGTTTTTGGTTACTCAGAAAAGGTACATGGAGACCAATTCTAGATTGTTCCCTGCTCAACACCTTTCTTAAGATGGATAGCAATAGTTATTTATTCAGGTTGGATGCATCAAAATGATGGTACCATTATTAGCTTACACTCTGAGTACCTTTCTTAAGATCCCTTCTTTTCAAATATTATACTTTCAAACATTGTTTCCTCTTCTGCTTCCCCTGGCTTTTCTGGCATCTCTGGGTCTCAAGGGCGCATACCTTCATATCCCCATCTATTCTCTTTTCAGGAAATGTTTACATTTCTCTGTCTCTCCCTTGCATTTTCAGTTCTCTGCATTGACCTTTTGCCTTTCTACTGCCCAAAGAGTATTCACTAAATGGATTCATAGATTAGTACTAGGCTAACTGCCCTTGTGGGTCATTTTAAGCTTAACCAATCATCCTATGCAAGAATCAAACCCTGCAACTTGTGTCTGTAAGGTAAATACTTTAACCATTATGCCATCTCCCAACCTCAAAATAGGTACTAGGCTAGTTTCCTTTTGCATCATTTTAAGCCTAGCCAATTTCACTTGGTGAAAATCCAACCTTGTACCTCTTGTATGTGTGGTAAACACCTTGACCATTACATCAGCTTCTAACTGTAAACACAGGGCATGTTTGGGATTTGAACCTGGAATCTCTCACACCTGAAGCAAGAATTATACCCCTAGACCAACAACTCGCATTCTTTGCTTTTTTTTCCCCTCCTGCTTTGAGATGTACAGATTTACAGATTTTTCCCTAGCTAGATGATTTGCTTATTCAAGCTTCTTCTCCCAACAGTCTGCTACAGAATCTCCAGTTTACTTCTTGCCTTTTACACAGTCTGGGGTTCACCATAAACCTCCAGAAATTAGTTCTGATGCCTTCCCAGGGTCCTGTTTTCCTTGGATGTAGCCTTCAGACTGTTCCCATTCTGGAATTTCTTCCTGACCTAATGATTTGTCTCTGTCAGCATTTTTTCTGGTCTGTTCTTCCACTGTACTCTGTCACTGCCATGGAATTTCTCAGGGTCCTGGGATTTATGGCGTCTACCATTCCCATGCTCCATCTTGCTGGGCTCCCTATAAAGAAACCTCAATCGTATCTCAAATCTGTGTGGCTTCAGCATTCCCACCCCCAGGAGTTTCCCTGTTCCTTTTCTTCTTTGTCTCAAGCTTGATCTATTGTGGTAGATTCATCAAGATTCTCTCAATCCAGAGCTTCCCTTTCAAGCTCATCCTCCCACTCAGGAACTTTTCATGGATGCCACAGACAGGGGGTGAGGTGCCTCTTGTGTTCTCATGAAGTTCTAAGGTTTCTGAACTCCTCATCAGAGATTGGATCATATCAGTGTAAAAGAGATGAGAGCTCTGCTTTTGGCTCTACATGCTTTTCATTCCATCTTTCATCCCAGGCCCCTTAGTCTTCACCGACAATACCATGGTAACATGGTACATCAACAAATGGGGGGGGGGTATGAGGTCCTATCTCCTTTGTACACTTACTCCTCAGGTCTGGGATCTAGCTATCCAGTATCAAATGACTCATTAGGCAGTTCACATTCCTTCAGAGTACAATCTAGTGGCAGACTCATTGGGCAAGACCAGA
Source organism: Protopterus annectens (assembly GCF_019279795.1). Lineage (NCBI taxonomy): Eukaryota > Metazoa > Chordata > Ceratodontiformes > Protopteridae > Protopterus > Protopterus annectens. The sequence continues at coordinate 1,483,371,931 of NC_056741.1, read as the reverse complement.
AAACAAGCTCACAAATGCATGCTTTACAGAGATGTGTTCCTGCACATTGTCGGTGGGGTATTCCTCAGGCTGATGTCTTCTCCTCTGCTCTGAACTGACAGCTTCCTCCATTTTGTTCTGGACTCCCAAGTCCTGTGACTTGGAAAGTGGATTCCCTGTATTTTCCTTGGAGGTGGATTTTTTTATTTTTGCTTTCCCACCCCTCTCTCTTTATCACACATTCTGCACAACAACAGGCAGGACTATCCCAAAATCTGGTTGGTTACTTCCTTTTGTCCCAGACAGCATTGATTCCTCTTCTGTCTTGCTTGGCTGGGGGCAGTTATCACAAGTTACCTCAACAGCTGTATCTTCTCACACAAGTCAAAGTATCTCTTGTCCATCCTCACCTGTCCATGCTTCAAGTGACACTGTGGATGATAGGGCTTTGATACCTTTTAGGTACCTCTTTTCTGAAAAATATGCTCTGGGTTCTGCAGAAGGCCAGGAGACCCACTACCAGAAAATTTTATATGTCCAAGTAGAAGATATTTTCTTTTTAATGCCTCTCTCACCATCAGGATCCCCTATCTGTGGAGGTTTCTCTGGTTCTCTTAATTGTGTGATATCTTCCATGCTGGGTTAGCACATTCTACAGTTAAAACTCACCTGTCAGCATTTTCTTATTATCTGCCCTTGGCTCCTCCTCTGGAATCTAGTTTGAGATCAAGTAGTTTCTTAAGGGTGTCTTTCATATCAAGCCTAGTCCACTTTCTTAGGACCTCAGTTTTGTATGTAAAAAAATTTGGCCAGCCTCTTTTTGAGTCTGCTTTTTCAGCTTCCTTGCAACATTGTACTTGGAAGACTGTTCTTCTTTTGGCTGTTACTTTAGCCAAGAGTGTCTGAACTTCATGGTCCCAGGGCTATTCCTCCCGTTTTAGTTATTCATGGAGACGTAGTGTCTCTTCCTGCTAATCTTTCATTAATGCCCAAGGTTGTCAAATAGTTGATCTTATTGAGTTTATTCATCTTCCTTCCTTTTTTTCCTTCTCCACAGACTGCCAGTGAGAAGGTTCTTCACACCTTGCACCTGCATAGACAGCTCAGATATTATTTAGATAACACTAAAGTTGTTCGCAAATCTGAGCAGCTTTTTGTTTCTTTTTTTGTTTGGCTGTTTCTAAGGAAACCATCGGTTCCTGTATTTCTAAGGCCATTTCCTTTTGTTATTTTTCTCATGGTAAATGTCTTTCCTTGTTCATAAAGGTGCTGTCCATTAGGACAGGTGCCTTTTTCAAGGGACAGGATACCAATATTATTCTTGAAACTGATATTTTGCCCTCTGTTCATACTTGTGGAGGATTCCTTTTTTGCCTTCCTTCTCCCAGGCTTCTTTTTGAGCTCTTGTACTCTCCCTTAGGTGAAGAATACTACAATAGTGATATGGAAGGACATAGTACAGTTGTGTAATATCTTACCATAACAGTAGATGTCCCTCTCTTCAGTGTTGCAGTATTCACTCCCTCCCTGCTTCCCCCTCTGTGCAGACTCTAGCTCTGTGTTCTGTTTCCCCTCCTGGCTAAGGGGCCATATTCCCTTCTTTATTTTTCCTTCTGGATGCACATGTTCTGTTTTGTCCTTGTGGGCATTCTGTTCTGCCTGGGGTTTTTTCATTTCTGAGTGTTTGCATTCATACATAATCAGTATGTCCTACATCCTGCACAGGGAGCATGCATATGAGATACAGGGCCTATAAGAGATGAATGCTTTGATAAACTGGCTGGGTATTGAGCTGTCCTTGGCAGGAGATTCCTTAGGTGAAGGATACTGCCACAGTGAAAAAAAAAAGAAATCTACTGTTGTGAGAAGATTTTACGCAACTCTACTTATTTTAGTTACTTAACAAATCATTGTAGGATGGTAATCAATACAATCATTGTAAATGATAATACATACAGAGATTTATCAAAAGGGGTAACAAGCAAAACCTGGGGAGCAAGATCAAGTTGCTATGCTATATTATTCACCAATTAAAAATGATTAGATCCATCCATCCATCCATCCATCCATCCACCCACAGTTCCTTTACCCATTTTTGCACATGGGGTCATGGTGTCACTTCTGTGTCTAAGCCTCTAATCATATCAACTGCATGAGCATAAAAAAAGTATTTCCCAGTAATACTGAGAATTTGTTACCAGATGGACAACATTGGAATCAGAAGTTCTCAAAGGGACATTTGCTCAGGTCAGTGCTTATGTACCCTTATACCCCAGCAACATCATATTTCAGAAGAAGAAATTGCAGCCAAAGCAAAATATGCCAATTGTTAAAGTAACACAAACATTTAATATATTATTTAATAAAATTTTACAATGTAAGGCATTCCACACACTGGATAAAATGAAAGAGATACTGCCACAGTCTGATTTCAGGATAAATAGACAGAGATTTTTTTACTGAAGATGTGCTTCTCCCTAGCTGTGCAATGAGCATGAAATTTGTAGCACTTCACTTAGTTCTCTTGTGTTTTTGGTGCCTCCCCTTCCTGCATGCCATATGCCATGCCTCACTGCTCAGTCTCCGTAAACACCCCTACTCGAGTAAACAACAAGAGACATCCATAGTAGTTTGCAGAAGCATGTTTCCTTGAATCAAAATTCACTGAAAACAGCTCACTAAATGTATATTTCAATATTAAGTTAAACAAAAGTGTTAGTTTTGCATGGTTGTAAGGCTGAAAAGCCCTGTATCTATATGTGGCAGGATATTGAACATACTACTCCAAATTAATTCTTACAAAACAAAAGTCAACTGGGGAGAGGCAAAATACATATTCCCCAGCAGTGTTCTTTCCCAAGGTTGTGCAAACTTGGATTTGCAATATTTGAAATGAAGGGAGTGAGATGGGCACACACCTCCTGCAAGGGAAGAACATTTAAACATGCTTTACATTATCGATTCAGTAGCAAATTACAGGTTCATAAACTTTTATTTAAACCAATTTGTGCTTCATTCTATGAAGTGACATGGATCTGAATGACTAGCTTTTTTAAACCATCCAGTGATAACCCCTCACCAACTTTGCAGAATACAGTAGTGCCACACAGATGTTGACAGGAGGAGACCAGGCATTCTGGAATGGCACTAACCACCTTCTTCTAACCACTGCTTCTTCCTGGGCCTCCCCTTTAGCCCCCCAGCACATGCAGGATATGTAATGCAATCAACTCATGTTTTATGTAAAAGGGTGGAGTATGCTAAGCACTGTGACACCTTTACAAGCTGTAACAATGAAGAATTTTTGTTGAGGGGGGGGGTATGTATTCAGATGTTTAGCCAGTCATAGGAGTAACAAAAGTTTAACAATTTAATTAATGTTAAACAAGTCAGTGTTTAAATGCATGTTGATCTGAAAAACATGGCAGGCAGAACTTTAAACCTTAACTGTTAACTGTACAGATTATTGCAGATTGTCCAGATGTTTGTCTCCTATTTTTGGTCTGTTTCTCATTGTGGTTTTCTGGCAAATCACTGGAAAATCATTGAGGGTTAAAGTCCGAAAATAATGACAGACGTGGATTTCAGACTACATATCCTTCAGAAAAGTTATGCTAATGTAAATCCTGTTATTCTGTCAACTTTCTATGATTGTAAGATAAATATTTAAAACGTGTCCCTGTTTTGGGGCCTTTGTCCCTCATTATTTGTGGCTTTGTCCAGATTTCCTGCTCTAAGAGGTTGAGAACTATGTTAAACTGAATATTCATTTAAATGAAAGGATGATGGAAAGAATTTAGTGTATCCCAGTGATTGGTGTTAATCACTGCATTTCCAGTTATATAATCCTAGCAGTAATTGACACTATCATATACCAGGTCTAGGGAGAATATAATAGAATGTGAATTTTGTCTAAGGTGTCCCCCATTATCAGGTATATGATGCCTATCTAAAAGTCCTGTGATTTAGTAATTCAGGACTTTAGGAATTCTGTAAATTAGATTTGCTGCTGTTAATTGATAACAGTTAAACCAGTATTACAAGTGTTCTCTGTATGTAAAGGTAATTTGGGGAGAGAGTGCTTTTATAGTCTTAATCATAAACAATAGCATCATAGTCTGTTCAACTGAGACAGTCTGATATGGCTTTAGTAAGTATTTAGAAGTAATCCATGAGGTCTGTTTTATTATTATTAAGGAAGTGCATCATGAACCCTGCCTACATGTGGGAAATGGGCTGTATTACCCCTACATCTCAAGCAATTTTTTACTAAAAATCCATTTGGTTGATCAGTCTCAGTTGAATAGATTTGATAGGACCATCCATGTTTACATCAATGGTGTCCATTTCCAGATGGTCTGCATTCTTTGTCCCAATTATTCATGATGTGCCTGATGTGGGGTACAGTGCTCACTGAAGCAGTGTCCCTTTGTCTACCTTCACTAACAGGGACATGGTGACTGATTTCAAATATGAGTTTATTAATGAATAAATTCACTTCACTGTTGGGGTAGGTGCATATTGGAGACCAACTAACTGGCAAGGCTCTCATCAATTTTGTTTTCTCAGAAACTCTTACTAAATGCTAACCAGCCTGATCTCATTCTTTAAAAGAAGGTTACAAGAAGGTTACTACTGAAAAAGCAATTGGTCACCAAGTCAGTCCAGCATCATTCCAGTGACCGTTTTGTGGTGATTTGCTAAAAACAGTCTAACATAGTGAAACACCATTTCTTGGATCCATACTAGTAGAGGCAGAGATAATTTCTGATAAGCCATATAATATGTATGATGCAGATTCTCTCTTCATTTTGTTCTCCTACCAGAGGAGGGTAAAGTATATGATGATTATCACTTCAGCCATATCAAAGACATGAGTCCATTCTAATTTAATTTGCCATAAGCTTGTCACTGAAGCTGTTTGTTCCATAAATGTTGTCATCCTTGAGAATGTTTTCTATTCCATCTCCAGATGATTTGAATAATCTTTATCTGATGTCAAGACCTCATGTTTGTGCAGGCTGCTAGTGCCTGTAACACAGGACAATTATTCCTTACTTATCAGATGTATATTCCCATAAGTATCTATCCACATAATGTATCTTATGTATCATTCATAGGTGAAGAAAGGAGCACAATGGGTGGGGTGGGGGTTCATACAGGTCATAAGTCTATGCATTTCTATGCATTTGTCTCCAGATAAAGGAGGATGGGGTTTGTAGTTCCCATACGTAACTGCAAACCAAAAGGGTAGGTTCCACAAGGGTATCCGAGATGGAAGGCTCAAACGATGTAGTAGTCCACTCAATGAGATCGTTAAAAAATATATAATATAAATCCACAACAAAAACCCACAGTAGTTGAAGTTCTTTTATTATTTATACACAACAAAAAAAAAGATAAAAAAAAAAAAAAAACAAACAACGTGAAACTAAAAAAAAGCGTAGTGTGCGTCTTCTTGCTCGAACTTCTGCAGTTCAGTGCATTCAGTGCAAACAATTTTTTTAAATATATAAAAATGCTTAAACAGTACATCAGTTCCTTAATTAGTGGTGTAGTGTGGTGGAAATTATTCACAACATGAACTGCATCCAATGCTACAACCCAAAATAAAATAAAAGTAAAAATGCAAAATGATATAAAATGCAGGGAGGGACTAGATGACTAAGTCACAAAGTCATTATTAATTAATATTAACAAACATTACATATTAAACATATGTGTATATAACCCTAAATAGTATAGTATAATAAATAAAAAAAAAAAAAATCTCATAGTAATGAAAAAAAAAAAATAATAAATAATTAAAAATGACATTATAAAAATCAAACTAAATTAAAAATGTAAAAAAAAAAAAGGTAATAAAATAAAAAGTATCAAACCATTACATCTTGCACGCCTAGGATATTAAAAAATGTTTTTATATAAATCAGATTTTATTTAAATAAAATTAATAAAAAAAAAGTGTTTTATCCCTGCCTCCTGTCCTGATCAAATATATAATATAGGTCCTGTCCCTACTTATATGCTAGCAAAAAAACTGCATAGCTTGGTAAGCTTTTTCTTTACTAACTGTTTTGAAAGAAAGAAAAAGGTATAGGGAGGAGTATAAATAAAACAACAAAAAAATAAACTAAAAACAAATAAAAAATAAAAACTTAACTAAAAAAAACATGTCATGTCTTTTAAAACATCAATTTAGTCTTAACTGAACGAACAAAAAATTCTTCACAGCCCAGAGTTTTTTTAATTACAGTAAATCACAGCATCTAGAGTTCCTTATTGATACCTTTAGCTTTGATGTTTATATCTGCCATTCGCCAAAGTAATTCTTTTCAATCTGTATCTGATCAATCACCTGTCAATCAAACTGTAATTGTCAATCTGTCTCTGATCAATCAGGCATAAATCAAATGAGTGTGTTAGCCACACATTATGCTTAGCCAAGGCATTGTCATCTTTCTGTGTCTTAATATAATAGCATACCAATATACCCTGTCCTTTACACTTACACTACTGTACATCTGTTAGAACTTAGAAACATTAAACTCTGCCCTAATCACATATGCCACTGCTTACCTACTGTTACAATTAAACTTATTCCATAATCAATCTAATGCCCACTGTGTCTAGTGTGAATGAATCCTTGTGTTATTATGGCCTCAGTGTTCATATGCGCCATGTTCATACCCCTCCTGAAAGTGACCTTTTCCTTCCTCATTTTCTCTTTCCATTGTTTCATGTATCTAAATACCTCCTGGAAGTGATAATCCTGAAAGATTCATAGATAGGTGTAGGTTAGATACCAAGAGACACAAACAAAAAAAAGTACTTAGAACTTTTTCTTTTCAAACAGCAAAAACAAAAGAGGGTAAACAAAAAAACAAACCCCCATAGTCTTGATCCCGTGGTCCCATCAATCCCGTCTCCTTTCAATTCTTAGTTGTTAGATTGTTGTTGCAGTATTGCTTCAGTTTTGTGTAGTGAATTGCAGTAGTATGAGTTTTTAAATTGCAGTATTGGTTTGTAAACCCCTAGTTCCTTTGTAAAGCTCTCTCCCTCTAAACTAGTCTCTCTTAAAGTATGAACTAGGAACATTTGATATAAATTCATTGGATTTAGTTTTCTCTGACTTCTGAACTTGTCCAATTCTAATACTGTCAAACAAATATGTTATGACCCTACCAGTTTTTCCTGTAAATTTTAGAGATGTGATGAAAATAATTGAATTTGGAAATGCAAATATGTATTAGAGAAAGTTATCTTAAAATTTTAGATGTGTATACCTAAGATGTTTACTTCCAGATTGACAAAAACAGGAAAGTTTAAAAAAAACCTTAAAAATTCTAAAAAAAATAAAGGAACCCTGTTTGTAGAATTGAAAATTTAACCAGTTGTATGCTAAAACTCCAAAATCTATAATATAAATATGCCCTCTTACCCATGATTGTCCAAAATACATACATGACCACTGGTAACCCCACACATACATCATGGGTCTTCAGTGGAAACAATTCACCAAATCACTTGTTCTGTTCACTGAATTGATATATTCATAGCCAATTTGTACATAACTAAGTACCGCTTGTACCTCATGTTTCTTCTATTTTTACTAGATGAGATGTTGTGGTTGTCTACTGAGTAGAATACTCATTGGTCGCTCTACTTGCCCTTTGACCAATATACATATACCTACTATTTCTTGTAGTTTGTAGTTCCCAGGTAGACTGGGGAGGCACCTCATAATGATGGACCCATAGGACTGGCTTCTTTACTCTTCAAATTAGGAATTTGGATGAGGTAGCAAATACTTGAGTCACTGCATGCTGAAAATGCTATTTCAGACCTGGGGCATAATGATATCATATAATTAATTTATAATGGGATTAGTGGCAGGGTCCAGTAACAAAGTTTCAAAGACTGAAGAAAGCAATAAATTAGTAGCTCAGTAGCTCATACGTTTGTTCTTACTGGGTACTTTCAGAAGTCCTGAGATGTGGTGACTGAGGTTAATCTTAAGAAATCAGTGAAGTCAACTGAATGTTGATGGGAGAGTAGGATATATAGGTGATGGTATAAGATATATGATGCTGAATGAAGAAGAAGTATGATGGTGAATAGGTATGAGAAGGAATGGTACAAAGTTAGATGGGCATGAGAAGAAGGTGTAAGAAATTGGAAGGATATAAGAAAAAGACATATGAAATTAGATAGCTGTAAGAAGATGACATGATGTACAAGTATAAGAAGAAAAAGAGAGATGATTTTTTGATAGGCATAACGCAACAAGATATAATGCTGAATGAGTATATAATCAAAACAAGCACAAGCAAAGGCTGGTTTGAATCTACTGAAAGGGAAGATTTCAGCTGGTCAAATGTATGGCCCTACTAGACCAGCTGTTATCCAGCAGAAGAAAGTAGACTCAGACTTTGATTGGGTAGTCCAGACTGTGAGGAGATTTTGCAATGCAAAATGTTTTTAAGGAATGAAGATCCTGCATTCTACTACATGTTTTATGTGCTAAGCTATAGTAGAGTAAAAAGCTGAAATGAGGAAGATGAACAGAAGAGAAAAATCTGTTTTAAGACTTGGAGTAGTAATAAAAACTGGGAATGTACAGTAATTAGAGTAGATTTATGTATGTAGACTGAAAAGTATCGTTAGTAGTCCTAATGACAGAAGGAAAGAACAGATGTGAGAATTTTTTTTTCTCAGTTTTACCCCCACTGTTTGGCCGGGAGGGGGCTGTTGATTAACTATTGGCCCATTCATTCCTCATAACAAGGTTGATGGTCAATCAAGATGGGCAAGTCATTCAGACAGCCATGAGGGGGTGGTTCAAGAGATTTTCTATTTTCTTGCAGCCCTGTCCCCAACACACACACACTTGAAAAATTGATGTGAAAGGGTATGCAGTTGTCTGACTGGACATCCTACTTATTGTCACTTAGCATCCTTGCCCCTGTTTCTGAAGTACAACCAGTGGCTTCCTTCCACTAGGGAAATCACATCAATGTGACAATGTGACCCTCAGTGCATGCCTCTCTTTCATGACCCAGGGAGGTGTGTGCAGCCATGGCTCTTTACTCCTCCATCAGTGTCAGTGCTGCTAACTGAACCCCACACACCTGGGTCATAGTTAGGGCTAAATTTTGTGTCCCACAGTTCCAGAGAAGATATAAGTAGCTTGCAAAGTTTAGCAGAGCTAGTTTGTTGAGTAATTCTGTGGTTATATAGCTCCCTCAAGAATATTAGTCAAATCATATAACTGCTTGCCCTGCTTCTTTAGTAAGACCATTAGCAAAATCATGATGCTACTAGGCTGAAGCAGTTGTCAGGCAGCTTTCTGTAATCATCAAACCACAAAGAAACATCAAAAATGGCTTCAGCATAGGAACCACAAATACCAACAGATGTATTTCAGTATTCAGTTTATTCTGGTACCTTGGCCTTTCACCTTCTGGGAATAATTAATTCAGCTACATCCAACCCAATTTATATACCTAGTGCTTTCCAATTAACCAATTACATACAATTAAATATTTAAACAATTCCATCAAGGACCCTATTGTTATCTTTACTTAAACATATTTTCTTGAAAAAACTTTTTTATAATTCTAAAAATTTTTTATATATATAAGAAAATTATTTTATAAAGTTACATTACTATTCAACGTTACATTACTATCCAAATTCATGCCCCTAGGAAATAATGTTCTATAATTTATAATCATCCTACATTCTAATCTATCAAATTTCCTTTTAAAACTACCTCCATTACTCAAAATTTGCCATGCTAAAACACTAAAGAATTGTGGTTTCTAAGCTGAAGCTATTTTTCGTGTTTCTTTGAGCTTTCTATTATGACTTTTGAGAAGTGTACTGCAACATTTAGTCAATTCTTGTAGTATCAAAATGGGTGTATTTGATTTAAGTTATGAACATAAAATTAAAAAACTCCAAGATTGTATTGCTGTGGGAAAGGGGGAGTAGAGTCTGACTTCCATACAGCAAAGAAAGATCTGACACTGCAGATATAGATCCAAATGTTAGTGAGGCTGTGCAGTAGGTCCTAACAGCTTTGAGAATGTCTATCCTCTGAGTGTTCTGCAACCTCCTAAGGATATCTTTGTGAAGGAAATGAAGAGGATGAAGATGTTGGAATTTACTGTGAAACTGTTCCCAGTTGCCTAGATGCATATTATGTTTACTGCGGTCAACCTGGTAAAACTTATATATGTATATATCCAAAAATATAAATAAAACATTATTAAGAGACATTTTCTACTTCTACGATTGAATAAGGTATTACTGGTTACAAAATGCAAACTATTTCTCTAATCAAGGCTTTTGGCAGAAGAAAAAGCCACTGTTTGTACTTCAGAAACAGGGACAATAAGTGGGGTGTCCATTCAGAAAACTGCCTACCCATTCACATCAATTTTCCAAGTGTGTGTGTTGGGGACAGGTGAAGTTAGATGTCAAGAACTTGGGCTGTATAGATTTTAATATACCTACACGTAAGTGCAAGCTTCTTTGGTCAACATTTTTGTCACTACATCACCATCAAAATGCTTCAGAGAGCTGAGTAGAATGAATAAGGTCTTAAATAAGAAAAATGCCAAATAACATGCAACAAAAAGTAAGTCTAATGTAAAAGTAATATATGCAGGCAGTGCTGATATCTTTTCTGAGTATGCTTTAAGAACACATATTGGCTGTGTCCCATATAGAAAAATGTGATGCCCATGTTAGAAAAGAAAAAAACACCTTACTAACATTGATTATTGCATTTAAGTTTCAACTAATGTGGTATGGAGATTTTAATGAAGGCTATGCTGTTTGCCCAGTTTTAAGTAATCCGTAACTTGTTTATTTTTTCCATGACTCTTACATTGATAACTATAATAATGAAAGAGGATGCCAATTAATAATTCACTCGTTCATTCATTTTCTATGCATGTTTTATTAAGAGGGAGTCATAGCCTTGAATTTGGTGGATAAAAGTTAGAAAATCAGCATTGGGTATGTTGCCAGCCATACAATCAAAAATCTATACTTTCAATTCACATCTAATATTAATATGTTCATTGTTTTCCTTTATTAAATTAGTTTAAATGTGTTCAATTAAATGTTGTTTGTGGTTAAATTAAGGAAAAAAGGATGTTTACTCCACTATTGTATAACATCGTTCAGACTTTTAAAAAGGTTTATGAAACAGAAATAAGGCATTCATTGAGTAAACCAATTCATAATAAATGTTATAACTAAGACTGTATACAATGTAGAGTGTTAGAATAATTAACAAAAATCATTGCGGTTGCACTTTTTGCCCATTATCAAGGAATGTTGACACCTAAAATTACATAAGGCTGCTTGCCCATTAAAATATGTTTCTTTGTCCTTAGTAATAGTTTGAATTGTATGTTATTTGCTTAATAACACTTGCAAAGACTCACATCAGCAAAACAAAAGGCATCTGCAATATCCTTCATGGCCATAAGGAGGACATGTAGTCTTCATGCAGAAGACATTCTAACCACAAAATGAACTACAGAGTCAAGTATTTTGAAACAGCAATGTAACCACTGTGCAGTTGTTTCACCCACAATTAAACACATTTAAGGGAATGTTATATTTTACTTTACAGTGCAGGGCAGATGCAGACATTAATGTTACTAAAGGTTGTTAGTTTGATTGTAAATGTGTTTAAGTACTTTTAATGAGTATAAAGTGTCAATGTGTTTACTGAGTGTACACTAATAAAAAATTGAGCGGGTTATTACTTTGTAAACACTTGAGCATTACTTGCTGATTCCTTTCATTGTATGTTTTGGCAATGTTTATGTTTAAATAATTAACATTTTTTACACTTATTGCACTGCTTCTTACTGAGGTCATGATCCCTCCTATCTTTATTTTATTCCCTAGCTATCCTATCTCTTGTTATTGTCTAATTTTAAAATATTTAAAAATATGTGCGGCTGTGGGAATACTTATTAAATGAGCCTGGTAGGAGGCTTAATAGTAGAAGGGATTACAGCAATGTAACCTTAAGCTGAATAAATATTAACATATTATTAAAGCCAGAGAATTAAGCCATATATGTAATGTTTTAACTTCCAAAGGCTAGAATTCATATAACAAGAATATAAGAGCTGTTTGTCAACCATGAGATTTTTGAACATTTTTTATTATCTTTCAAAATTTGTTCTTAACTTTTCAGTGATTACTTTACTACTGATAAATTTAATGGAACAAGATACAGCATAACCACTGTAAAGGAGGAATGGAAAATGGCTTTGAATAGTAACGACAGTGCCTACATTCTTTTGATAGGTATAAGCCTGTTGGATTGTCTCCTAGTGGCATGCATGCTTTGTTGTTACTAGAAGGAAATCCTGTGTTACAGTTACCCAGAACATTTTCTAACTACTCCAAGCGATATGCATTCATAATGAGACAAAACTGCTTGCAAGTTGGCTAGGCTGTGAAAAATGTTCAGTGTATTTATGGCAAAGACATTCAACATGAGAGATCAAAAAAAAAAAAAAAAAACATTGCAATCAGATTACAGTAAACTCTCAGTTAACCATCACCCATGGGGATTGGTAGATGCTGGATAACTGCAGCTTGTGATTGCTTGAGAGTTACTATTAAAAATAGGCCTGACTAATACTGTACCCTATACTATTTGTTTGGTTTGACTTGGTTTGACTTGTTTTTAAGTTGGGGAGAGAGGGAATGCATTCATATATTCCTTTTTAAAACTCTAAAGCTCTAAAAATGTAAGGTATGTTTTTTTTGGGGGGGGCAGAAAGTGCAATACATGAAAATTGTACTGTTTTTCTTCATTTTTTTTTCTGATTGCTTGAGAGTTCTGGCTTCTTCAGTTCTGGATAACAGAGTTTACTATACTTTCGAGGTGTGATTGAATAACACACCAACTAATGTACAAATTATGTTATTACATTTGCAAAAGTGTAATTGTTGAATTATTTTAGAAAAAAAGGAGAGTTAATGTTTTTTTCAGATATGCTGACTGATACATACTTACAAAGACAATATTAGGATTTCCCTGGTAGATGAAATATGGATTTCTTAGGAGAGAAAACAGAAGTTATGTGGGTTATTGTCTGATTACCTGTGACATAAAACTAAACTTAGGGAATTTCAAAGATGTTCTCTGGATGTGTTTCCCATCCTAAACATTGATCCCTATGCAGCCAAATAAAATATATCTTGACTAAGCTATTTTCTTCTCCTTCTTAGCACTTATCAGCTATTTGGTTTCCTCAATACACACACTGCTGGATTTTAGAGAAAATATGAGACAGTTTTTTCAGAAAATTGTCTCTCTGGCTTTTATATTATATATCTGATCAGTCCACAAGCCATTTCAGATTCTTTGCCAAAGAAAACTCCACACAGGAGTGTATATGTATTCCCTTATTTTTCCACTCACTGGAATCACAAATCTATTGTACCTCCAGACATCCAAAACCTAGTAGTGTCTTGTCATTTGCAGCCGCCTCTCTTCCTGCCACTAACATCTTAAACTTATTTATTCTTTTGGATTTCACAACTCCTTTACTCCATAAAGTTAACCATGATTGCCCTAACAGAGCAAAAGTCTAAATGAGGAACAGTCTGGGTAACTAACTTATAAAATGAAACAACTTTCTAAATAGTAAACCTTATTTTACAGCCGAAGGAGAATGGACTTAAATGTTTTAAAAAAAACTGACAATACTCTGCAGTCAGTGTCACCAAAATAATTAACATCTCAGAGATAGTAATAATTAGAACTATTGATATTCTAACTAAATGAAAACATATTAAATTTGAGAAGAGGACAGTCACTGTCACTTTCTAATGACAATGAATAAGTCATGTGAAAGAGAAAGTTAAAAAAATGTCATTGCTCCCAACAGATCATTTTGAAAAAGAACACATTTAAAAAACTAATAACTGATCATAATCCTACAAGGATATTAGCAAAATACTGTACATTATATAAAATACAACTGTATGTTTTTTTCATTTTTGGACTATAGAAATCCTTTAAAGAATTAAAAGGCTGGGCTGTAAAATGCAACTGTATGTTTTTCATTTTTGGACTATAGAGATCCTTTAAAGAATTAAAAGGCTGGGCAGAAAAATCCAGCTTAGTTTTTTATTTGAATAGGGAACAGAGTGATACCTCAGGTCTGCTGTTCAAGGCAGGTAAATTATTTGTGTCAATTCACTTCAGAATTATTTGGTGTTTTAATTTATCCTAGGTTAATGATGAACCACTATTTAAATTTCACTAATCAGAAAAATTAAACAGCAGCCCTGGGTGAATCAAATGTTTGTGTGCCTGTATGGAAGGGTGCTCACACACACACACACACACACACACACACACACACACACACACACACACACACACACACACACACACACACACACACATTCAGCAGGCAATGTTTCCTGCACTCCTTTACTTAATATAATATTATCTGACATTACATAACCTCGAAGATGTTTGTGAAATTTGACAAAATAGGCTTTGGTGCAATGTATGCTTACCCAAGAAAATGCTGGGAGTAGTTAAGTGCAAAGAAAGAACATATGGATTTGTTATTTTACTCAAACATACCTGTGAAGACTAAACAAGTAGTCTTTCACTGTGCTTTGTATTATTCATATTAAAGTAATCCTATGAAAGAACAAGCAGTGTCACAATTCATCTAAAAGAATATTTTAGATTACCTGATTTGAAAGAATACTTTAGAGTTCCACAGTTAAGTTCTTATACATAACACAAGCAGTAGTTGTAAATCAAAGTGGATAAAGATGCAAAGTAGAAAGCAGGACTTAAGGTGTAGGCCTTTATGGAGAATAAAAAAAAAAATTACAGCACATTTATACTCATAAAGCAGCAGAAATTAGACCTAAGCCAACAAAGGAATAAAGAAAGGACATTTTACCAAAAGAGATTACTGCAAGTAAGGGTACATAAAATAACAAAGGAACCAAGGTACTATGGGAAAATAAATAAGAAGGAAAAAGTAGAATGGGAAGAGTCAATCAGAAGATTTTACTGCAAGTTAGAGACTGTCTTCCCTGTCAGGAGCTGATATCAGAGTAAATGTAAAGAATATGGGACAAGGGAGTGCTAATTGAAAGACCAGCTATGGTAGAGTTTTTAGGTGAGTCTAAGAATTAAGCAGCTGTTAAAAAAAGGAAAATTACTGGGATATAAAGGGCATATAAAATATTGCTTCACTGTAAGAATCGATTGGGGAAGGTTAGAAAAGATTGGGAAGAGAGACTTTTTTTGAAGTGTCTGTACTCCAAGCAGACTTCAGAGATATTTTTCTTCCAGTGGATAGTTGTAGGTGTTGTAGATCAATGTGTTTGTATGTATCTTTAAGAAGCTATCCAAGGGCTGAACAGGTGCAAGCCTGACTATCATTTTTTAGTAAACTGTTGAGATATAAAAATGTATGTCTGTAAGGTCTGTCTGTTAACCAGTTTGTTCATATTTTATGATGCTGTTATCCATCCTGATGTTCTATATATTAAAGCATCTAAACAAAATACCCCACCTACTAGTCATCTATGTTAGAGAGGGACAAATGACAGGTGTGATGGGAAAGTGAGAGGTAATTGGGAATGTGTTCTGGAATACAGAGAGTTAAAAGATATTAAAAATTCCTTACAGTGTGATTTGTGAAAAATGTTGGGTGGCAAACATGATTCTTTTGAGCTGGAGCATGTTCTCTGCATTGAGTAAACATATCAATGTCTTAATACGTTTAATGCTGCTGGCTGCCAAAAAATTTCTAGAAAATGGAAACCATAATATAAACAGACTGTAAGAGAATTACTGAATATTGCAATAAAAAAACAAGGTAATTAGAGATGAAATCTTTAGAAGAAGTAAAGAGCAAAATAGGTAAAAATAAATGGAATCTTTGGGAACAGTGCATGCCAAGTAATGTTCAAGAGGAGAGGAGAAGTTAAAGCGAAGGGAAGAAGTGAATAATGTTTATAATGTCCACTGACTTATAACTGTTAAAAATGAAAAAATGATGTTACTATGGTTTTACTTCTTTATTAGCATATGTACCTGTGTAACTGTTTTAGTCTGTCATGCCACATCAGCAGTATGCAAGTGGAGCCCTCCGAATATAATGAAATTTAGTAAAAGAGCAGAGGAGACATGTTTAGATATGTTTGTTTAACTGGCTTGAAATTGCATATGGTGAAATAAATGGATGAAATAGAGATTATGCAGATAAAGAATTCATTTCTGATTTGCATCCATGCTGATTTCTGCATATTTGGAAACATCTGCAATACATGACATACTATACCATTAAAATAAAACATCTGCAATATATGACATACTATACCATTAAAATGGGGATTCTTAACAGCTTACAGGACATTAACAAAAGGGAATGCCTTTCTAGGCAGATGTATCCAAGGTGCAATATTAATAGTGCCAATGCCTGAAAATGTAATATGAAGATATGTCTTTGACATGATTATTGAAACAAATATTCTAACCAAAAAACTGCAGGAAATATTTTAATGTGTATCAGATCTGCTTTATAATATATCATTTACATATGTTTTGTCTGCTACAGTGTTTTAAAGACCAATAAAGAGTTTAAAATATCTGATGTTGGATGTTCACACAGTGTTTCAAGCCAATTTAACTCTATGCTTAGAAAGCATTAATGCCATTTAATTGGAAGCTAATGCTTCTATGTATAAAATGCAATGTGCAGAAAGTCTGATCTTTGAAAATAATTGCTGGTGAATTAAGTAAATAATAATAAAGCCTTGTAAACTTGCGCCTTATTAGAATGAAAGTTTATTCTGCACACACTGGCTTTCACATTAGAAATATTTATTCATGCATTTTGTGTGAATAAATACCTGCATACTGAAAAGTCATTAACTCTCTTTGAAATGCATTGAATCAACAGTATGTAAATGTATCTATAAGAAAGGGTACAGAAAACTGACACAAATATAAATATATATTCTCACTTCGACAGAGTGTGAGATGAATACTTCAAATTATGGATACATGTGACACGATATTCCCAGTGCTAATCACAAAGTATTAAAGAGTGAAGTCAGTGTGTGATTAGAGTTTAATTTAGCAAAATCTTGTATGTTCTCTGTTAACTAATAATTGGCACTTTTACATATGCATTTAAGGTGAAAGTTGCTGTAAGATACATGCCTGTTCTAAGGAAAAAAAACTGGCTGAAAACAGTAATGTTACAATAGAATTGTCCAATTTTTATAAATTGTTTATACAAGCAACAAGAAAATCTGTTTGGAATATGTTTCTTTATGAGTGACATAGGACTCGGAGAACAAGCCTTAATTAAAATAATACCATACCCCTGCATGATTAATTTACTTTCACAGACATCTCATTTTCACTCAACTGAATGATGTGTCTGTTTCATTTAGTCATTATTTGTCCTTTGGGTATCACTTCATTCTCCTGAGACTCTACATCTCTTAGTTTTGAAAACTGTGGGTCCTTGCAACTGCATTAATATATCAAAAACCACAGTCAAAACATCCATTTATATCAATTATCCAGCTAAATGTGAAATCCTCTTGAAAAAATCTCTCTAGAAATGCATTTTGTACATTTTATAGGCAGCTTCTTATTTTGCATTTATCTGAAGATATATATGCTATTTAATACTTCTGATACCTGCTTTGTGCATATGTAAATAGCCATTTAACAGCATCTAAAGGCACTGGCAAGGCTTGTGTTCATATGCCATGGTCAGTAGATAAATAATTGTAGGCCATATGCTATAAAATAGAATTCTGAAGGCTAGTACAAAGGAAGTAGTGAGAACATTTAAAATAAGCTAAACAAAACATATACATTCCGAACCAGAAGCATTGGGTCTCAAAGATAAAGTTCATGAATGAATTGCATTAACATTTTATAAATTATTTGTAGCATACAGCAGTTTTGATTATAGGTATGATGCAAACAGATGGCAACTAATGGTGCTTAAGTAGCTGGTATGCAAATTAGTAAACTTGGTCTGTTATGTAAAGAAGAGTTGGGAAAATACATGCAATAACGAAATATACCAGCTGTTTTATTTTAACAAACATGGAATCACAATTGTAAGAGAATAAATACTGCTGAATGTGCGTACTGTATTTTTTTCGTAAAATAATAATAGAGGATATTTTCAGGGCTATATCTCTTACTGTATTCATCCATCCATCCATCCATCCACCCATCCACAACCCATTTTTCACATTTTTACTCATGGGGCAGCAACCTGGAGGTGTAAGCCTTGGCTCTAGGTGATTGTCACTGTGGAAGTGACATCCTTTACTGCATATTAACTTTTTATCCTGGCACAAAGTATAAAAACATTAGAACTTTTAGAATGAGATTGGCAACATGCATATTCCAATAGAATTCTGAAGAAATGACAATCTGATTCATGGTGCACAGAGACTGAGCTCTCAGTATGGCCCTCATAACCTGGGATTAAGTAAAAGTACTTTCAGTGGGAGATCTGACTGGCAGGATGGGAGAAGAATTGAGGGGATGAGCCTCTTTACTTCAGTTTGGGTGGAATGTGTATGAAGCATGACCAGGAATGTGTGATCCATGTGTAAGATGAAGATCAGAGAGCCAATGGAGGTCTTTGCCTCACTGAAGGCAGGCTGCCTGTAGTCTTGCATCTCTAACAAGAAATAAGTGGCATTGTTATACAATACCTGTTGTACATGCCTTATCTCGCAGGCTTTACTGGGCACTCGCAGGTAAATGGTAGGATTAAGCCAGAGACCTATCCCCCCAACTTTACTGCAGAAAATGGTACCTCTGCTGCTCATTGACTTTCTGCTCGGGGGGGGGGGTTGAATTTACTATATGCCTGTCACAGCAAAAAACTAAATGGCTCAGTGATACGGGGTGGGAGCAAAATCAAGTCTGCCAAAATAATATTGTCAGTAAATGTCATTATTTTGGCATGTCATTTGTGGTGGTTTTAATAATATCCTCATGGACTGAATAATCTTTATTTAATGCTATTGTCTGCATTTCTGCATGTTTGGCAAAACCAAAAGATTTTTTTTTTTTGCAAACTGTGAAATACATTTTTAAGAAATACGTTTTACTGACTGTTTGAGTCAAAGAGCATAAGGAAATGGAATGAATCGTGTTAGTAAGGAATATGCTTAGAATAACCTGTTATACTCAACCTTAACAGTGATTTCCTTCTACGAACTAATCCTGTGCCAGCAAAACACTGAGCAATATAAGATCAGAATATCATGCAGAATATATTCAGACCACCACATGATTTCTAGTAAAAGGAATAGGTGCTTGCTGTCTCGGACTCTTGGAAAGGGATACAGATCTTACACTGAAATATTGGTTCACTGAAGTATGGAAAATCAATACAGCCGATTAAAAAAACAGCTGATTGAACTGCATTGTCTTTTCAAGAACAAGATTGCACTATAGTGGGGGAGTGTAAAATCTGCTTTTCCCCATTGTAGTGCAGTCTTAGAGTTAGTATATGTATTTAGCCGGGGGGGGGGGGGTGAAGGGTGACTTGCCTCATGCCCTACAAAAAAAGACATCATCTTTTTGTTTTTGTTGTTTTGATCTTTTGAAGATTGATGCTATCCATTTGATGATTTGTGTTTCAATATTATGACATTTCATTGAAATGACATATACACAAAATGAAAGTGACATAATTCTGTTGGACAGTATGGTCTATTTTGCTTTAACCTTTTTAACTGAGATATTTTTTTGTATCCAAAATTGTTTTTCTTTTATGCATTTATTTAATTTTGTATGAATCCATGTAGTGTAGTGTCGGATGGTACCTTGGCAGTACATTCTCAGTCTATGATAGTTGAATGCATGTGTTTGTCCTGAATAATGTACTCGAGACCACCACCTTACCCAGTTATGCTGTCTACTGTGTACACTAAACACATTCACATACCTGCATTCTATAATGCCACATAACAGGAGCAGGTCATTTCTAAGTATCTTGCACTGATTATCATGAATTACTAGTAATGCTTCAGTCAGTCAGTATGCTGTTTCACAAAAAAATAAATTAATAAATAAATAATATTGCATGTATTACTGCAGGGGTGTATTTATGAATGTCAATAAAAAGCATTTCTGCTTACCTCTTGGTGATTTACCTGCCTTGTATTTTTATTGAAATGTGCATACAGACATTAAAGGGATTGTCACAGTTTTAGTGTTGTGAACAGGAAACAGTTCACACATTATCATCACAGCACAGCTGCTCCCGGAACAATAATTCACCGTCTTTAGCACCATGTAATCTTTCATTTCTTCTCCATCACAATGGCAGATTAAGCAATCCAAGCAGAATGCCAATGGATATATTTGTGCTACTGTTTACTTTGTATACAAATATATTCACTTATTTTTGTGAAGTGTTTTACTTATCTAGTAAAAGTCTTTCTGCTTTTCCTGGTTAGGGGTCGTCACAGCGGATCACCGATCTGCTTATGATTGGCAGTAGATTTTATGGTGTCGAGTTGTCAGCCCAGTTCTCAACCTTTAGAGAAGACACACACACGCACATACCTGCATGTCTTTTTAAAGTTTAGTCGATCGCAGGGAGGACATGCAGATTCTGCACAGAAGGCACTCCAGCCAAGAATCGAACTGGAAAGCCTCTTGCTGTGAGGTGACAACACTAACTGCTGCACCACCGTGGCCGGCATTTTCTAGTATCCTTGCTAAAATTGCAATGCATTCTGTAATGCATTTGGATTTTTCCCTCATTTACAGAATCATCGATTTGCCATTGTTACTAGGCAACTGATCAGGGTGGCATTAATGTGGTAGGAACAAGTGTTTTTCTGTTTGTCAAAGGACACAATACTGTTCTAGCATGATGTCTGAATTGTTTAGGAGGGGGGCAAAAAGGATCAAGCATTTGAAGGCTACATGGAAATGCAGGCAAGAAATCTAAACTGAATTTTTCTGCCAATAAGTCAGCTGACAAGAGTCAGTAGAGCTGTTTTGTATCAACTTGGGGTAGGGCTGAGTATTCTTTCTAAGGGTTCTGATACAGTTGAAGAAGAGTTTGTGACTGTCTTTGACAAAATACTGAGTTCAGTCTGATAGTTGACAAATGGGAATTAAGTACTGAGCTGTTAGTGAGTCACTTTCTGTGATTCAGGGTTTGATTCTCGCAGTCTTCATTTGCCTTCAGTGTGATCTTGAGCAAGTTGATTAAACAGACAGTGCTTTGGGGTAATTGAACATTTGGGCTAGGCTCATTTAATAGTCTCCTGGACAGCATGCCTAACTAGTACTTACCTATGACCTAATTAAAAGATTTTATTGTGTTTCTAAGTTTTTGTTAAATTTTTTGAGTTTTTAATGTTTGAGGTGTGGAGTTTTTGGTTTGTTTTTATGAGGCAGTAATTTTTTTTTCTATTGTTCTATAACTTGTTTAAACTAGGGTTGAGTCAAGAGGAATTATTCCTAAACCTAGTGCTGGATTTGTTACAGCTTGGCAATAATTTTTCAGTGCAGGTATCAAAGTGAGAACATAACCCATCTGCAAATGCAGCCGTGTTTTGCTATAAGGTCTTCAAGGGGCGAAGGATACTTGAAACTCCTCAGGTCATCTTATAGTTGTAAATTTAACTTAAAAAGATTTTGGAATATGGTGGAGTTTGTAAATGTTTTTGGCTGGGTATTAATAGTAAGGAAGATTGTCTGAATGTGATACCTAGCTAGGAATGGAAATTAATGCTGCAGAATGTAAAGGTGCTATGGTATTAATGATCAGGTCCAATTTATCTGATGCACTTATAAGGCAGCACGCAGTCTGGTCTAATGAACCTTGCATTAATGACGTCTAGGAAGTGATGAGTATATTTACTTGTAGTAGTGTAAGTATTCCAGTTAAAAATCAACTACTAATCATTAGCAGACCGGAGTTCCGCTTTGGCGACCCCTAACTGGGAAAAGCCAAAAGACTCAACAAAGTGTAAGTATTCCAGTTAATAGATGTTTGAAATTACTAAGTATGATACTATTTTAAGTACACCTTATGGATTGGTTATGATATGGGAAGGTGGTGGTGGTTTTATAGCTATGGTCTGCTGTGTGATGCACAACATGACTTTGGCAATGACTTCATACCATTCATTACATCCTGAATGAGTGACTCATTTCTGCAGTTCTCTTTGTTTATATAATAAGGGCTTTTGAAACAGTTCACCATAGCCTTCCTCTCAATAAACTCAAAAGACTCACCTTTGGAGATAATTACAAAAACAGCACATATTATTATCTGAAAGGCAAGGACTTCCAAGTCCATATGAATGTCTCCTCCTCTATGGCTGGTATACTTAACACAGGTTTACAGCAAGGTTCTGTGTTATATCGTCTACTCGTCCCCTCTTTCCTGATGGTCTGTCTCCTAGTACTACCAAATATTAAATTAATAATGAACGCAAAAGATATGGTGCTCCTGCAATCTGGTACACACCACTCTGACCTGAAAACCAAGTTACAGGGTGGCTTTACTCAGTTATGAGCTTAAGTCCTCGTATAACAAGATACTAATTAGTTCACAATAAACTAATATTGTGGTCTTTGCCTCAGCCAAGAAATTACCCACTATTACTCTTATCTTCTTAACAGATCCTGATGGGAGCATGGTTGCTAATGTCACTGACCAGAGGTACTTAGGCCTTATACATGGTTGCTAATGTCACTGACCAGAGGTACTTACGCCTTATACATGGTTGCTAATGTCACTGACAGGAGGTACTTAGGCCTTATACATGATTGCTAATGTCACTGACCAGAGGTACTTAGGCCTTATACATGTTTGCTAATGTCACTGACCAGAGGTACTTAGGCCTTATACATGGTTGCTAATGTCACTGACCAGAGGTACTTAGGCCTTATATATGGTTGCTAATGTTACTGACCAGAGGTACTTAGGCCTTATACACGATAGCTAATGTCATTGAGCAGAGGTACTTAGACCTTATACATGGTTGCTAATGTCACTGACCAGAGGTACTGAGGCCTTATACATGGTTGCTAATGTCACTGACCAGAGGTACTGAGGCCTTATACATGGTTGCTAATGTCACTGACCAGAGGTACTTAGGCCTTATACATGATAGCTAATGTCACTGACCACAAGTGGACCAGAAAAACAGTGCAGAGGCTTGAAGAAATTTCTCTTCTTGGTTTTAGAGCGAGTTCCATCTAGTGCTTATTCAGGTGATTGGAAGAACCTTTTGTTATATCGTGAGATTCTTTGGCAGCTCAGACATGATGTAACTGTTTTCCCAGGGCTTAATGACAACATATCAGTCACAACTGAACTGAAAAAGAAGGGCCATTTTATTGTAAAATATTTTTTATCATTATTATCCTGTTGTTTTAATTAAAAATGTATATTTTTATATTAAACAATTTACCTTTGGGTGGAACATGGTAAGTAATGTTTTTACAACAGTCCATGCTTTTTTTTTTTTTTTTTTTTTTTTTTAGAAACTCCCTTTCTGTTTGGTCTTACTACAAAATGATTGACTTAGAAGATGGGTGTGTCTTACATGTATTAGGTATTTTAAGGCTTTTAATTCAGTACATATTAGTTCTGAGGATGTCTATTGATATACAGATGAAAGCGCTTAATACTGTGCTGTACGTGCTTTTTGCGATTTTAACATTAAAGTTGGTTTGCAGTCTACGGGCAGACTCCTGGTTTTATTTGTTCATTTTTGTTGTTTCTACCAGTTCTGTTTTTTATTTTTATATGTGTTACTAACTGTTAGCACTCGGCCCTGTTCACCTGCCTCACATTGCTCATAAGGATACAGTAACATATTCCTCATGCACCATATGGATAGCTTTCTGCAGGAGAGCTGCTAGATGAAACCTAGCCTTTGTCTTTGCCACTGTTAGCATTTATTAATGCATCTTTTTATGGTCTACACCCACAGCAGTAATGCTTGCTGTGACATGCAAAGGAATAAAAAAGCAGTACTAGACATATTCCAAGACATTAACATTTCACTCAAGTAAGATTTTTAAAGAAATCATATGTCAATGGCCATTTTACCTATACTTGTATATGCACATATAAGATTACTATTGAAACATTTGGCATTTCTGAGTCTGAGTGACTTACATGCTCTTCCTTACTCTGTTTGGGATTAATCAGGGGAAAATTCAATTGATGGCTATTTGCAGGGTCACTATTATAACTTTCTGTGCAAATAAAACTGCATAAGATAACAAACCAGCACACAATGGTGAACATTGAGTTGGGGATCCCTCATTAGGAAGCCTGAAGTTAAGAAGGCCTTTCTGGTATTCCTGTCAAACCCTCATCTTTTAACAGCCAGGCCTGGGGTCTGTGTGTGTGTGGGAGGCTACTCTGGGGTCCCCTGTTTTACATGATGATCAGCCATATCTGTATTATACTTATTATTTTTTTCAATGCCATATTTAACACAGCTTTGTCTTAACTATTTTTGTATGTAATGTAGCCCATTTTTCTTTCATGAAAGCCTGAAAACTATAAGCTGGGCTGCATTTGGTCCATTAGGCACACATGGCTGCTATTAGTTTGAACCTGCACTTCAAGAACCTTAATAATCAGTTCACCTCATGTTGCATTTTATCAGTTACTTTTACTGTTGGTATTTTTTCACCTGTAGCAAAACAACTAAGGATGCTGCTGTGAATTCCCATAACCATAAATCTGGCCATATGGCTAATGTAGACATTATACTGGTATATGGTGCTGCCCACTTATTTATGTCCTCAGGAGCGGCCTTAAGTCAACTGGTGCCATAGGCAAAAGGGCACCACGATGCCCCCCCACCACACCACCCAGTGCCCCCATCCTGGTCTACCTACACCAAATAAATACTGGAAAAGTGCCCCTACTAAAGAGGCGCCCTAGGAGGCCACCTAGTTGGCCTATTCCTAAGGCCGGCTATGGATGTCATCTTCTGAGAGTGAGGGCACACTGCATATGACTGAACAAACACATAATGTATGACCAAGCTTCATTCCTGGGAGTGCAGACAATGATAGTATAATGGAGGTACTTGAGGGACACATGGCTGCAAACTCTGGTTCCTGTGAACAGAACACTCTTGCTGTGGCTGCATTTCAACACCAATATTCCTTAGAAATGGGAAAAGCATGACTGGGGTATCATTATTATGTCATATTTAAGTACATGTCCCATACCATTGTCACCTTGGGTGACTGCCCAGGTCCATCATCACATTATGAAGTCACAACTGAAGAAATCAGGAACATAAATGAGCTATCATGCTCTGAGTCATCCAGACCCATTACTCTGTGGCACATGCCACCTAAGAGTCGGCTGCCATAATTTGCATCATGCACAAGCCTGCAGCACAGTTGGGAGTACATGTACTGCATGATATCTCTGATGAGCAACTCAGTATCTCTTGGCTTTTTCATCAGATTGATGTCACACCACACTGACTCTTCTAACCATGGCAGGAGATGATGTTAATGAATAAGCTCCTGCAAAGATATTAGCAAGTGCCTCTGCTTTGGCTGGGAAAAGCAAAGAAAAATGGCTGCATCTGTGATTAGGAGTCTTGTTGTTCTGCTGTGTGGCTGGCCCTGTGATTCTGCATTTTCATCATCCGATGTAGCCACACCCTACTTTCAATAAGGCTCACCATGCAGTGTGAGGCAGACACTGTCATTAGCTGCCCTAGCATTTTTGAAGGATCCTGAATTAGGAAACGTGTAGATACTGAAATTCTGCACTGCAATGCTTTTCAGCACATTATCCCAGTGGATAATTCACAGGGCGAAATGTCAGACAGTTTAGATATCCCATGATGTAGGGGATAGCACATTCTATCACTTACCTTGTGGAGTAGTCCAGGCATGACCCCACACCAACCATGAGAAGACACCTGTCTAAATTCCCTTTGTGTGTAATATTTTTTTCATGTGTTCCCTGCTTTTATGTGTCATATGCATGAAAACTCTGTACTTAGTGATTGCTGGCATACATGAGACTTTCTTGTTTGTACTGTCATGTGGTGTTGTGTGATGCACAGTGTAGACAGAGCATGGCACATTTCTGCATAACATGCAGAGGTTCCTGCATTTAACCTCATTACATGCATGGTGTCATGATATGTAGGTCTGTGGCAAGCATGTCAGCACTAACACTGAACTCCACATCCACGGGGTGTTGTCTATCTTCTCTATTGTCACTATCATCCCTTAATGGTGTTGGCTGAGTTAGCTAGTTGCTGAAGTGTACTGGTGTCTGCCCACAGCTGGAGGAGTCTTGTTTTTGATAATTATATTGTGGCATGCCACCCACACAAAGATATTGCTTTTGCTTACCTTGTCATGTACAGACTGCAGGCATTTGAAGTTAGCACTGAGCAGTCCAAATACATGTTCTTAATATTATATTTATGTTTAAATGAGATTCAGGAATGCCTGCAGTGTCATCAGCCATGGTTAAGGGACTGCATTCAGTATTACTTGCAATGCAGAACATTTAATGCAAATATGAACACGCAATATTTGATGCCTAGTGGTGCAGTTGGAGGAAACTGCAGAAATGTCTGGCAGTGCACTTGGCGGTAATGAGTTAAAGGGAAGTCAGATCAGTGCTGAGTGCACCTCTTTAAAACTTGATGATGTTCATTTTGCAATTAGCTGTGCTAAATACAGGATTTACTGACTACTCATGTCTTAGGATGGTCAAAAGAGGGAATTATCAACCCATCTTCCTAGGTCTCTGCCTTCATTTCTGTTTTGTGGTGGTGTTTAGTTTACATGTTATGAGGAGGAAAGGGCTTGTTTACGAAAAATGATGGTCCTTTACTATTCAGAATTTATTTGGAGCCAATAATTAGTATTCCAAGGGTTTAGCAGGGATTGTTCATTCTGAAGTGTTTGGGTGTCAGAGGGTGTCTAAATAACAACCCCCAGTTTGCAGTCATCTGCAAACCTTTTTAGACAGAGGTCTTCACTCTTTACTTGGAGATTTGAGAAGTAAAGGTCAAAAAGTAGTGGTCACAGCACTGACCCATGCAGGACACCACTGGTAAATTTCATGCTTTATGATGAGGCACCAGCAACTTGCCCTATGGGGGTTCTGTCTTTCAGTTAGCTTGCTATCTATCTTACCATGTATAAGTAATTTTGTAAACATTTTAGCTTCAATATGATGCTGGCATGGCTTATGAATGGTGTTGAAGGCTTTGGCTATGTCAAAATATGCTATGTTTCTCATATGGCTGAAGTCTACAGACTCCATAATCCTTGTGAAGAAGTATACCAGATTTGATTGACAGGATCCAACTACCACAAAACCTAACTGTTAGGAGTCAAGCCAATTAAGATTCTTGATGTTGTAGTTTATTCGGTCAGTTCTAATATGCTTCATGGCTTTGCAGATGAGGCTTGTAAACCTGGTCTGTAATTATCAGGATCAGTTGCAAGACCGCCCTTATGGAGATGCATCATAACTGCAATGTACAACTTGTCAAATGAAACCAGTAGCTAAATGTATGGAGTGGGTCTGCACGAGCATGTTTAACTCTTATCAATTAAGAAGAAGGATATATTGTCAGGTCTCATGGAGGAAATAATTTTGGTCTTGGTTAACTGATCTTTACAGATAATTGGAGTAGGAAATTTGGCTATTTCAAGTCTTTTGATAATAGTTTCTGGGGTAAAGTTGGCACTGAATGTGATTGCAAGGATGTTGGCAATATCTTTTTTGAATAAGTCAAAGGAAATTTAAGGTATTGTTTCTTGGTTTTCTAACTTAACTAATAAAGGATTTATCATTATCATTGGCTTGGAGGCCAGTCAAAATTCATGTGCTCCTTTAGTGAACCTCATATATCTGTTTTATATATATATATATATATATATATATATATATATATATATATATATATATATATGTATATGTATAGACATATATATATATATATATATATATATATATATATATATATTGTTTTTTTATTTATTTATCTTTTGTAGTGCTTAAGAGAAGCATGGCTTTATCTCAGTATATATTTTAAGAATCTTCATTTTTTTTTGTAGTTTTCTTTATGGCACTGGATGACCAGGGTGGGATTTTCTCATGATACTTGGTTCTGGAAGAGACAGCTGGGTCTATACATTTTTCTAAATGGGTGTAGAATCCCTTTCTGAAGTTTGTTGCTTCAGGTCAGGGGTAATGCAGATATGTTCACAGAGTAGGTTGAGGTAGACATGTTTATAGTCTAATTCACTGAGTTTTGCTGGACTTATGGAACTTTAAATAAGAAAGTTATAAATCTGTGGTTAGACTTTACTTGGGAAAACGATATCAGAGTAGTAGTAGTAGTGCAATAGCAGGGCGAGATGTAGACTATATTTGTAAGAAAAGACTAGAATGCTGTGTCCTGCAGTAGGTTTGTTAGTGATCTGTTCAAAGGAGTGTTTGATTATTAAGTCAAAGTATTTTTGGGCATATCCCACATTGGAGATACAGGTCTCTGAGTTTATTAAAGGGCGGTTAAATTCATCCGAAACAGAGTCCTAATAGGAATGTCATTTAGAAAAATGAGGACTCCTGAGTGGTCATCAGAAGGCAAAGACGATGTTTTGTTCCACGCACTTAGTTGATAATAAATCCTGTCTAATGTGGTTTATAGTTTCCATTTTTGGGTCTCTTGGGAAGTGTCTGGAGAATCTATTCCTTCACAAACATGGAGACTTCACCAATCTACTATTGGGTCTAAAGGTATGAAAAGTACAAAGCCCGGAGACAGTGATCCATTTACATTTGAACAAGTATTAGCTACACTAGTAGACATGAATGCTTTCTATATGTAGGATTGCCTGAAGATCAGACAATTTATAGTTTAGCTTTAAGGAGTTGAGAAGAGCCAGCTTAATGTTATCCAACTGCTAGCCTGATATGTCAGCTATGGTAGAATGTCTTCTGTGAAATGGATTCTGATTGAAACATCACTAAGTGGGAATGAAATGCTTTAGCCAGTATGCAGAACCTTGGAGTGAGAGATATAGACCACCCTCAACAAAGTAAGCTGGATTGTTGAGCATCTGGTCTCATGCTGATACATACTGGATCCTCCTGGAATGACACCAGCTAATTATTATTAATATAATATGATTACAATTATTGAAACCAATTATATTTTCTTTGCATCTAGGCATCATTCAAGATGGACAAAGGATTCCGCTCAGAAGCAGTCTTCCCTGCCTTTGCAACATGCTTAGAACATGTCTCTTTGCATATTTCTCATGGTTTTACAACTCAAATTGCTCACCCTTTTTTTAATTTCTCCAAATCTTTTGGGTTTTGTTATACAGTGACGGGAATGGATCCCATTCCTAAGTCAAAGTACGATTAAAGTTCATGAAATTTGTATTGTTTCAATCTTTGATGTCAGCCAAAAGTGCTTTTTGCAGCACTTGCAATGTGCCCAGTAATGACTCCTTCTGCAATTCGTTATGGGATTACATGGATTGGTAACATATCTAAATATGATTGTAGATTATTTTTTATAAGTCCCATTGCTAAAACTACTATTGGAACTGTCTGGGTATCTTTATTCCATATTGCTTTCATTTCTTCCTGCAGATCCTGATACTTTATGACTTTGTGTCTCTCCGTAGACAAGACACTGTAGTCAGTGGGTGTAGCAATTTCAATGATCAATGTTACTTTTGTCTTCTTTTCTTGGACCACTATATCCAGTTTTCTAGCATCTATCTTTTGAACTGCTTGTAATGGGTGATCCCATGTGATATAAAGTTCATCATTTTTCTATGATGCTTTTGTGGCTCATGTTTCCAGTGTTTTTCAACCGCTTCAGTACCATAATGTTTGCATAATCCTCAGTGCAACAGTCTTGCCACATTATTATGTTTTTCAGTATACCATCCTTCTGCCATTAGTATACAGTCCTTACAGTCCTTCTGCCATTAGTATGTCACGCCAGCAACGAGGTGGTCCTGCATAGGTTCATAGATTGTTGCTAAGATAACAACCACTAAGACCTTTATAAGCATAGCCAAGCACCCCAAACCCCTTTGTATTCCAAGTATCATAGGTAACTATATGGGGGGTATGATAGTATGGAGGAAATAAATAAAATAAAATAAATAAAAATTTGTAGGTGGGAGTGTTATTTAGGATAATATATTGTATTCTTGATGGCCTCTGCCCGTAAGAGTCATGGGGCCAGAAGAGAGATAAATTTATGGCTTTCCACCCAATTGTCAAGCATTTGTTTGAATAGAGTCTGGGATGAACTCTGTTTTATATGGATGGACAGCCTATTCCCTAGAGCAAGTTTGCTATGGGACACATCTGTCTCTCCAGGGTGTTCTGTTTATGTCACAAGGAAAGTTCAGATCCCTGGATCCAGTGTTTCTGGTACTACTTCTTTTGCACCTGTGAAACAAACTCATCATGACTGGGTCTCAGGAAGCCCTGTAAGCAAGGCAAAGATCCCCTGTCAGCAGCCTGTAGGAAACTAAATACAAAGACAAGAGACAGAGCCTTTAGGTAGCCATTGTAGGACAGGGTATTTATACCCTGTATTCTCCTAGTGAGAAGCCATTGTGGGCATTCCAACTGTTACAATTGTCTGGTTGGGAACATGCAAAGGGGGGCATTGTAACTCAATGATAAGTCTGATAAGGACCAAGTAAAGAGGTACTATAACTCACTTGGACCTGGACCATACTCTTTCTTATAAGCTGGGAGACACAGAATAATTTTTTTACTATCTTGGCTACATGTTGGTCAAAGGCTAGATTGCTGTCTACAAATGTTCCCAGATCTCTTATTACTGGGTCAACTATTAGGGATGCTTTGTCAGTGGTGAACTTGGGATGACAGTTTCTCCAATAATACATTTTTTGCCACCGAGTTTAGGCCGTGGCTTTAGCACCAGTCATTTGGCTGTGTTAAACTCTCTTGCAAGATGCTGTACTCTTGAGGGGAATTTATAATAGCTCTCAGTGTGCAGTCATCTGAAAACCTCATGAACCAGAGGCCTTGAATGTTAGCCTTGACTTCTGAGACATAGATGCCAAACAGAAGCAGGCCCAGCATGGAATCCAGGGGTAGTCTGCTGATAACAAGTATCCTGGTGGAGATGGTCTCACCTATCCTGACTTCTTGGGTGCTATCTGTGAGCCAGCTTGCATTCAAGTGAGCTATGTAGGGATTTATGCCTAGCTGACAGAGTTTGTCAACAATGTGTGATTGGGATATTGTATTGAATGCCTTGGCCAGGTCAAGATATGCAGCAGACAATGTTTATCCTACTCTATTGCCTTGATAAACCCATTGAAGAATTCTGCCAGGTTATGTAGGCATGTCTTTCCCTTAATAAAGCCAAATTGTGATGGGTCCGGTGTCTGTTGGTTGTCAATGTCCTTGTTTATCATTTTTATGATAATTCATTCCATGATTTTGCATATTAAGTTCATTAGACTGATGGGTCTGTAGTTCCCTTTGTCGGATGATGGTCTGCCGTTATGGAGGGAAATGGCTGTTGTGGTCCTGCATTCACTTAAAGCATAGCCTGTTTCAAGTCTGTAGATGAAGAGTGCCTCATGTGATCTTGATTGGTTGCATTTTGTACTATTCAGGAGGCAACCAGGGATGTTGTCTGTACCAACAGAGGTGATGTTCTTGGCTGTAGCAAGCACTGCCAGTGCCTGTTTCCCACTAATAGTTTGGGGAAGTATGTTGGAGTGGATTTCAATTGACGGAGTTTGGGATAGGGGTGAGGATTGAAGTGTGATCTAACTTAATTAGCCAGTAGATTTGCTATGTTACTCTGACTTGGGAAGGTGGTGCCACTCACCACCAGTTCATCACACTGATGTGTGTTAACTTTAAGGTTGTGGACATAACTGAAGAAGGCCTTGTGATTGTCCTTAGCCTGTGAGGCTATCCTGACCTTATAGTTGGCCTTGATGGACTTAATTAGATATCTTACTTTCTGAGTACTTGTGTTTAAGGGAACTGCTGTTCCTGATTTTGGCCATGTGTTTTTTCTTTTATTATAAACCCTGTTTTGGGGAAGGATTCCACCTGTGGGTTTGCTTTTAACACTTGTTGTGGATTTACTTCTGGTAGATAGGGCATCCTTTATGCAGCCATTCATGTGGTTGTATAGGAACTCTGTGAATAATTCTGCATAGTTAACTGCCACTTAATAAGGTCACTTAATAAGATCTAGTTTTCATCAGAATAGTTGATAACTGTTTAGTTAGGTTTTCCAGGTTGATTTGTAGAAAGAGACAGATTTGTGATCTGACCTTACTAGTTAGGACATGACATGGGGGGGGGGGCTGCGGGGTGTGCAATACTTTCCCATGATGGTAAGTACCACATCCAGTATGTTTGATCCACTGGTTGGTGAGGGTACTATCTGTTCCAGGCTGCTTGTGTTAATAAAGTTCAGGAAGCATTGTGCTTATAATTTTCTGAGGCAGTTTGTTTCCCAGTCTATAGAGAAGTAGTTAGTCATCCATGAATAGGGTATTTAGTTTTATGGTGGGTGCCTCTAGTAGGTATAGGTAAGAGTCATGAGACTTTGGAGTAATAGAGGGTCACCTATAGGTAGCCATGATATAGTGAGAGACCATACCTATGTTGACCTGCACATGGATGGGCTCCATGGTATCCTGTTTAACTAATCTATAGGTACATTTGTTTCTAACATAAATTGAGACACATCTCTCTTTGGCCCCAGTCTGTGCTGCTGTTGGACTTAATTTGTGGAAGGCACTGTAGCCTTGCACTGCTGGAGAATTTTCTATGGCTTTAAATCAAGTCACGGTCACAGCACAGATGTCTACATTCTCCAGAGAGAGGACAGCTTGAAGGTTGTGGAGGTTTTTGTTTAGGCTACTAGCATTTAGCAGTAACAGCTTAAGTTTGCTCTGAGACTTTTTCACTATGTTGATAGCTTTGTCTTTTTGGCACATTGCCTAATAAAGTCTCTAATGGGATGGATAAAGTTTTAGCCAATATCTGAAAGCCTAGTGGGGAAACAAGTGCAGCCCATCCTTGGCAAAGCAGCATGGTCTGCTGACCATGTCCTACCATGGTGACAGATGTTTGATCCCCTTGGAATGACACCAGAAACTAAGCCAATTATTAAAATTGATCATATTACCTTCATACTGTAACATCATCTTTGGTGAAAGTAGAACAGTGCTCAGTGCAAGACTCATACCTATCTATGACACATATTCCAAGAAAACTGTTATTTCTCTTTCATACAGTCCAGTGATGTATGTCTTGGGTCATTTGCACCCATTTGAACTTTGATAGAGTCCTATTTGTAACTGGCAGAGAGAGGACAGCTTGAAGGTTGTGGAGTTTTTTGTTTAGGCTACTAGCATTTAGCAGTAACATCTTAAGTTTGCTCTGAGACTTTTTCACTATGTTGATAGCTTTGTCTTTTTGGCACATTGCCTGATAAAGTCTCTAATGGGGTGGATAAAGTTTTAGCCAATATCTGAAACCCTAGTGGGAAAACAAGTGCAGCCCATCCTTGGCAAATCAGCATGGTCTGCTGACCATGTCCTCCCATGGTGACAGATGTTTGATCCCCTTGGAATGACACCAGAAACTAAGCCAGTTATTAAAATCGATCATATTACCTTCATACTGTAACATCATCTTTGGTGAACGTAGAACAGTGCTCAGTGCAAGACTCATACCTATCTATGACACATATTCCAAGAAAACTATTATTTCTCTTTCATACAGTCCAGTGATGTATGCCTCGGGTCGTTTGCACCCATTTGAACTTTGATAGAGTCCTATTTGTACATGGGGTGCAGTGACTTGAGTGCATGTGTGATATTGCAGAACCTGGCTGTAACTTATCAACTAGCTGTTGTTCTCCTTATTTGACATAGTGAGGTGGGCATCTGTGTTTCGCACAATGGAGTCCTAATGCCAAGATTATTAGGTAAAGTCTATGCCTGCCTTATTGGCTTTGCTTTTGGGGAGCCATTTGGTGTAGGCTTATACGAGATGTTTGGTGTTTCTTTTGGTGTGTATTTTGGTGATTGCTGAAGAGTAATGTTGCCATTAGATGCCTTTGGATGTTTTTAAAATTTAGGAAGGTTTCTTTGAAGCACCTCAGCATAAAACAATCTGCATGTGTGGTGATTGGTATGTGTGAGGGATGTAGCAAGGGTATCCTTAACCACTTCATTTATATGCAAGAGTTTTGCCACCAAGAAGATTATGTATTTACTTCTTTTGAATACTGTGTTGTTTTCTTTACTGATTAACTCATTGTCTGACAACATGATACAATTGCTACATCCCGGGGGTGGCTAAATCTACCCAGCTGGCCACAGAGACTTTAGGAAATTTTATATCCATCTTGTTCAATCCTGTAATAGGATGGGCTGTTTAAGATTAAGGATTGTTTTAACAGAGTGTTCCTAGAGTAGTTTCTCTGGTTAAGGAGAAGATGTTGTATAGTGTTAGGATATGGTAGTACTATTCGATGTCCGAGCTAGATGCTCTAAGCTTATTTCCACACAGTGCTGTGGTATTTAACAAGTTTTAGACCTAATATTAACTTTATAGGGAAATGTTGCTGTCTTGGCATTTGTTATTATACAGGCAGTGCTAACAGCTACCGCATGGTGGAGAACTCCACCCAAATTCACCTGAATTTATTGCAGACAAAAGTGCTTGAAAACTGACTCCTATGCCCTCTAACCAATAAAAAAAAAAAACAGACTTTGAGCTCCAATGTGTGCTTCTCAACTCAGAGAGACCAGGTAAAACATCTTCTGCCACAAGATGGATGATCCTGGAATTTCTTAGTGTAAAATCACACAAAAGTAACTCTCATGTGCATATTAAACAATAATCCAGTGCATGCTGGCATGGGTGATTATAATGTCATAGTCATATCTCTCAGGAGTTAGGGTTCTAAGGGCATTGTAATGTCATAAATTCTGGCACCAAGAAGACGGCTCACTGTAACTCTGCTCTTGTCTGGCCTTGTGACTCATAACTCTTTTTGCCTGACAATAGAGTCACTAAAACATTCCTGGTGCTGTTGTGCATCAAAAGGGTAGATTTGAAGAGCTCTTGGACAGGGTATGCGTGAGGTGGATGGCTATTCTGATTTTTGCCAAGAATTTAATATTATTCCTGTTTCTGGGAAGTTTCAGAAATGGCTTTTTAAAGCCTCAGCATAAGTCATTTTTATGTAAGTAATGTAGGATTATGGTGGAGTGCATGAAGCTCACAGGGGATATTTTAGGCAAAGGGAATGTTTCCTGATTAATAAGGTATTTACACCTTTCTCAGGTGGAACTACTAGTGTTGAGAATGCATTTACTATCCATGAGTATAAGGCCATTTCTTCACTGTTTTAGAAGAACTAGTGTTAAAAGGCTGGCATGAAGTTTAAAGTAGCAGGCTAACATTCCATCTTGTCCAGTGCTTAGATGTCTAGTATTGTAAAGTAAATGCAACAGTGAGCATATGGTAGAATACACAAAATAGAAAAGGTTCTCCAGTGAATGGAAATCTTGAACCAGATGTTAAAAGCAAGATAGAAAAAAGGGGTTAACACTTTTAGGTTTATATACTGTGCACTAAGCAGGTCTAATGATGTGAAAGTGTGTGTAACTCAGTTTTCTGACAGTATCAAACAAGCTATCAGTATGGACATCCAATTTAACAAACTATGCCCGCCATATCCTAAACCAACAACTGCCCATCTTATGCTGAAATGCAAAAGCCACAGATATATAGATTGTGTAAACAGGATACTCAGTGGCACATGTACAAGTAAACATAATCTATAGAAATAATCAGTAGTAGAAAAGATAAAGGGGGGGGGGGGGTTCAACCAGATGGCAAACCAGTGACTTTAAGGCTGCAAAACTGAGTCAACACATCTTAGTATCATCCTAGTTGATGCACACAGATGTACCACTCTACAGACTGAGCAAGGAAATTGTGATGGAAAGCCATCTTTCAGGTTCTAGGATCCACCATGTTAGTGCCTTTAAGTCCTTTTCACAAGGCGCACATACAACTTGACTTGTTATTGTGCATGTCAGATTGAATGGTGTAAGGCACACATCCTTGGATCATGTAAAATTGACATGGTGGAGCTTTTAGAATATGTGCCTGAAGTTGGTATGAAACTAGTCTTGAGCAGCATCCTGTAATCACCAAGAATGATTCCACAAAAGAAACAAAGGAAAGCTTACTGCAGCATCCTGTAATCACCAAGAATGATTCCACAAAAGAAACAAAGGAGAACTGACTTTTAATTATTGGTTTATTACTTAGTATCAATCTAAGGGACCTTTTCTGTTTGCTTAAAAGTGTGCATTGAGGCATCAGTCCTCAACAGACACACATACAATGCTATACTCAGGAATAAAACTGTATGGTGGAATCCTAGTGTAAGGAAACTATACAATAAAAGTAAAGATGTTTAACTATAAGAATAAAGACAAAAGGAACCACAAAGGGAAATACGTTCCTGCTGTAATAATAATTGAGTAAACCAACCATAAATTCCAAACCATAAACAGGAACGGAAACAGCTGTCTCAATATATTTAAAAGCGTCAGCAGCGAAAGGAGTCAAAGTCCATAAATGTCACAAGATCGCAGTAGAAAATTCTTTAAAATTCTTTATTATGACAAAAAGTAAGCGCTTTCACCATCAGGCTTCGTCAGACTTTATAATTTACACACAGAGCAGGATTTAAATAGCTGAAACATAAACCAAAACTAATAGACAGTTAAGAGAACGTATTAGGGAACATACCTATCACATGCACATAGGCTCTGAACACAATGCATTGGCTAAACATCTAAGATTAATGGGTATTGCACACATTTTTAGTTTTTGTGTCATGCAGGTTATAACACCTAGCATTAGAGGTGGAGACATTGACAATTACACCCAGGAATGTGAATTGCGTTGGATTGTTCACTGTAAAGCGGATCAATCCCCTGGGTTGAATGACAGAGTTCAACTGCAACCGATCTTGAAGAAAAGGAGACTACCGAGACCCAAGCAGTGATAGTTGTTTAGAATTGTAGAAGTAGATATTTTAAGTTTTACTTAGTTTTTTAGGACTTATGTCCGTATTTCTTAGGTAATATTCTAGGTGGTTTATGGATTTAGTCACATTCAGTTTCTAATAGTTTAAGTTGACGTCAACAAATCTTAAATGTGTTTAATTTTACTTGTTTTAGCTTATATTTTTATTCTTATTTGGAATAGTAAGTTATGCATTTTGTCACTTTAAAGTCTTAATAGATAATGCTGACGTCAATTATTACAATCATATGCTTCAGCTATTTAAATCCTGCTCTGTGTGTAAATTATAAAGTCTGACGAAGCCTGATGATGAAAGCGCTTACTTTTTGTCATAATAAAGAATTTTAAAGAATTTTCTACTGCGATCTTGTGACATTTTGACTCCTTTCGCTGCTGACGCTTTTAAATATATCGAGACAGCTGTTTCCGTTCCTGTTTATGGTTTGGAATTTATGGTTGGTTTACTATAAGAATAAACTAAATACCACAAACTGTAAAAGTGAACTCAAAAAGATAAACAAAGAACTAATAAGCAAAATCATAACTCTCCAAAGATAAGTATGACTGAAAAAGTGCCACCTATGCAAAGGACAACTAAAGTCCTTTTATGACTCTCTCAGAAGCCTTAGGAGTCAGTACACAGCACTACACTGAGCTACTACATAACAATGGCACCTACTCTTTCCCAAAGGGTATGACTAACATGTTAAGTAATAAAATAAGCTCTAATGACATAACTTATCTTCACTAATAAAATAAGCTCTGACGTTACACCCTTATCTCCTCCTGACTTTCCTCCTATATTAACATGACCATACCCCCATTTGATCGCCTCAGCACAAGTCCTAAGGGCACTGTCCAATGTCAAGATCACTAGCTCCATATGTCCATACAGTGTGCCAGGTTGCTTTCTTATCATCAAGCACAGACTTATAGACTGATTATTAAATCTATTTACTCTTAGCTTCTCCAAAGGATTTGTGCCTGAGGTATGGAGAACTGCTGTAGTCATTCCACACCACAAACACTGGTAACTACAGACCTATAAATCTAATCAACCAGTTCTACAAGGCAATGGAGTTCATCATTATAGAACAAATTAGCACGGACAATCGTAGTGTGAAATCCCTTGAACAGTTTGCATTCATTAAGGGTAGACTCTGCCTTCTGAACTTAGTGGGTTTGTTTGAATGATTCACCAGTATGTAGGATGCAGGAAAACTGGTACACACTGCTTACCTCAGCCTGGCAAAGGCCTTTGATACCATCCCACATTCTGACATTACAGACAAGTTAAAGTAAATCAAGACCCTTATATAACCCAATAGATAGCAAACTGGTTCACTGCAACACCCAGTCATTTAATGCATGGGCGATGCTCTCATCAAAACTGGAGGCATTTTTCAGGATTTGACCTGTAACCTTTTCACTTCAATATTTACTTTTCTGAACTCAAGGCTGATATAAAGGGCCTGTGGACAACCAGTTCTGAGGATGCCTGCAAACTCAGAGCTATCATAAATTTTCCAACACAGAGTAATGCATACAAAATAACAGTTCCAGGACCATGGCGTTATAATTGCAAGAAATGTAATAAAACTGACATTTAACAGTGACTTGGGCACTTTGATTGACAATGAACTATCCTTTGACCATCATGTTTAGATTGTCAAAACGTATTTCCTTTTATCTAATGAGACTGACTAGCTGGAATATATCCTGTTAGTCAAGCGGGGCAATTATCCCTCGATACCCCTCCCTTTTCTGACCCATAATGAATATAATGCCTTTTTTGATATGTACTTGTGTACACATATGATTCAACTCAAAAGACCCCAGAATTTCCTCTGTAAGAAAATCAAGGGCATGTCTTCACTGACTGTGCTGTATAGACCCCCTTAATATACTCCATCTCTTCTCTGTTTCTTGCAGACTTTTGATAGGGGAACATTTGCTCACCTACAAAGCCTCAAAGGATCCGATCTTATGCTACCTCCTACATATCCAAAAAAAAAAAAAAAACAATGGCTTACACATTAACTCAAAAGAATTAAACTTCCATCGCACTATAAACAGGACATGCTGGTAAGATAGATATCTCTCTCAAAGAATCCTTCTTTTTATGGAATAGACTTGCCTTAAATATAAAACAAAGCAGCCTTCTGACCTCTTGAACTACAACCAAAATGAACAAATGGAAGAGGAAAACTGTAAGTTTAACCATGACCTGATGTCTCAAACCCTCAGAGAAAGGAGAAAAAATTACACTGGAGTTGCATCGTGTTGAAGGGTCCTAATGAAAAGGGATCCTGAGGTTAAGACACAAATGACTTATCTGATCAACAGTCTGGAATGAATCTATGGGATTTGAGGAGACTCTAATTCAGTTTTTAACCTAGAAAATCTTCTTAAAATACTGCAGATGTCCTTTTGTAAGAAGAATAACCATTGTTTTTTTTTTTTCATTTTACATGTGTCTTCTTATTTAATCTTTCTTTATTCACTTTCAAATGTAAAGCATTTCTGTTAAAAGCAACACACTCACTGATGAAGGTTTTGTTACTCATACTGGCTGATAGCCAGTTCATTCCAGGTCATGTTGCCTATATTTTTGTTTTCCTGAGTTAAAACACTCTGTAGAACTTTGCAGCAGATCCTTTCATCAGTGCAGTTTATTTGTCCATGAATGGGCATATAACAGAAAATTTGTTGTGGGAGCTGAGAGTCACACATCTAGAACCATAATCCAGCAAAGTGGAACTTATGTCTGAGCTCCACTTTTAATGACAGCAGTTTTAGAGAAAATGCTTGGCTCACTGCTGTAGTCTGTCAATTTACTGCTAAGAGTTTCTGAAGACATTAATGGCATTTGTCCATGGTTTAAAGGTCATGGTACATGATCCAGATTTAAATTGGAAAGGAAGGGTAGGGTACATGTGTACCTTGCTGGCGTTTTGTGTTCAGAGTTACTGACGCTGTGGCAAGCAGTTTACAAAATGAGGAGATGGCATATTGGATTCTGTGCCACATCTCTTTCATTTTAACTGTTTGGGAAAGTTGATTACTATTAGAATGTTTGGATAATCATTGCCCGTTTCTACTACTTGATGGTGAATTGTGTAGTGCTGTATGCAAACTTTTCCTGAGCTTGAGTACAGATTCTACATTTCAGTGAGATTCTACAGCTGTATCCACTGCATCATGAAAGTCACTTTTGGTACTTAAGGTACAGTTGCTATTCCACTGCAGGTCATTGAGCACTATCTTGGAAAACTTTAACGTTAAATAGAGAACTTCAGAACTGCATGGCGCTTCATCCACTCAGTATTTTTATCAATCTCAATGGTAAAGTGGACTGTCCTAAGATTTAAACCAAATGCTGTGAATCTCAGCATTTTTATCCATATCAGTGGTAAACTGGTATGTGCTGAGATTCAAACTGAACACTGTGAATGGAGATCCAGGACTGAATGATGACAACTTTATTTAACTTTGGATATTGTAATGGGCTGACCTGCACATCCTGTGTAATGCATCAGAAGCAGGCTAATAGCTGTATATTGGTGACTGGCAGTGAACTCGAAAACATGGCCACTGGGAATTCCTTCTCTCTCTCACCCCCTCACCCACAGAATTCATCAAACAAAAAAAAAAAACACAAACAGCATGTAGTTATAAACAGAACGAAACAAAGAAAGTGAAACAGACTATGCACTATGCATGCGGCATTTCTGGTTAATTTACTTTGCATTCTTTGTCACTTTCTAAAAATATGGAAAGCATACTTCATGCTTCATAGTTACTATTTTAATATTTCCTCTTTTTGCCTATATGCTTTCTGCATTAGCACTCTGGGCTAAAATACATTATGCTGTACACATATTGTATGCAAGTCAGAATATGAGATGCAGTGCTCTGTTTTTAGAGCCAGAGACTATTGTTAAGCAAACATGTTCCTCAAGATAAATGAAAAAGCATGTGCAGGTACTTACCATGGCAGCAAAATAAAATATTCAGTCAATATGATGACCTAAAATATAATTAGCACAGATTGTTTCTGTTAAACCTACAACCCACAAGTGCCACTCTACTGTAGCATTGACCAGTGATTCAGTGGCAGGTAAAACAGTAAGAACACACTGCTGAAAATCACA
Source organism: Protopterus annectens (assembly GCF_019279795.1). Classification (NCBI taxonomy): domain Eukaryota; kingdom Metazoa; phylum Chordata; order Ceratodontiformes; family Protopteridae; genus Protopterus; species Protopterus annectens. The sequence goes on along the minus strand of NC_056741.1, from coordinate 1,483,330,569 downwards.
AGCTACAAGAGCAAACTAGCTTAGCAGCTTGGTCATGAGGTACCTCAGAAGAGAAGTTAACAACTCACTTATGAGATGACTTTAGGAAATAATCAATGCATCTCTTGCAAGGGATGGGATGCTGACATATTTAGTAAAACAGAGACCTAGAGTATAGAAGGAAAAATGCTACAGTGGAAGAGTTCACGTTTTAAGTAGGAATAGAAAAGACTCAAGACTATGAAGAGGTTTAATTAAGAATGATAGTTGTGACAATAAAAAGGGCAATTTAAATAGCAAAATGTTGATAAAGAAGCAATGAAGCAATATGAATCTGAGGGGTATGAGCAAATAACAATGGACCTGATTAAATCAGAACCGAAGAGAGGGCTTAACTGCTTCACAACAGAAAACAAGTATTTACTGTTTTACTACAAAAAGATAGGGGATGGGTGAAGATAAAATTCAAATGTATAAATACACCTACATTGACATACAGTGAATATTTCATTTACCCGGTGAGGTGGGGGGGATGGAGTCCCACAGGGGCTCTTTCTTCTGGCTCCAAGCACCAGGAATCCAGAGTGTGACCTGTTCCAGTGTCAGTGTCAGGTGGGGATGTTAGTAGCTGATGCTATATAAACTTTTTTGTCTGTGTTATGTGTTACTCCTTGAAGGCTTACTGTGGCCGAGGCACTAGAGAATAAATAGAGAACCATACTTGTGTACTGGATTTGTTGTTTCATACTGTGGTGTAGCAACTTGGTTCATTTCTTGTTGTTGTTCTTCAGGTGGGGAGTTTGACTGGGGACACCTGTCAAAGAGTAATGTACGTGTCCTAAGGTGAGCTCAGGGAGGACAGAGACCTACCGAAGAGTAGAAGGGCAAAAGCTTGATTGATCTTGATTTACAGTATGAATACAAACCGTGAAAGCGGGGCTTCATGGTCCTTCTGGCTTTTTGGGTTTTAAGCAGGTGGTTTCAGAAAAGTTACCACAGGGATAACTGGCTTGAAGCAACTGTTCATAGTGATGTCACTTTTTGGTCCTTCAGTGTGAGCTCTTCCTTTTGTTAAGCAGAATTCACCTCCTAAGGATGTGATAAACATGGAAAATGGAGATAATATGGATTTTGTGTGGAGAGCATGACATGGTCTGCTACTAAAGGTCTGTACGCTGAACAAAATAATGTGTCATACTGAAGCTAATGAAGTGAAGTGCTCCAGTCCTGAATAAACTCAGCGGACATAACAGATAGAATTATAAAGATGAAATACTATTTTTGTGATATTAAGGGTCTGGAATCAAGAACATTGAATCTGTGTAAATCCTATACTGGAAATAGCGTTTTGTGGAAAGACTAATACAATCTGCATGGGCTGGTATTATTAAAAATGAAATTAAATACTAAGCTGCGTATCATGCATGGCATTTGTTAACTTGTCACCATAGACAGGAATGGGTTCTGTTGGTAGAGACCCTAACAGCAGTGTAAAAGTTTGAATCCATCCTCAGGTTCATGACAAGATGTTTTTAGTGGCAGGATAGGCGTAGCTTAGAAGAGTATAAAAGAGGCTTCTCTCAGCAGGGGAGAATAAAACAGCACAAGTACTTCAGTAATTTATGCGTGCCAACTTATCACTCTTCTAGAGTACTGCAGTAATGTTAGCATTTCTCATATCTCCCTGTATTTCCCATTCTTCTCTGTCAGTGGAAGGACTTTTATTGAAGCTTAAATACTAGTCCCATGTCTCAAGTCTTCAGTGTTTTAGCTAACGTGTTGCCTGATCCCCTTCTAGCTTTGCTTTTCTTGTCTTGTATGACCTAACATTATATTTCTTCTTTATCAGGCAGTTCTGTTTTAAATTTCAGTGAAAGGCATATTTACCATACAAAGAAAGTTTCTTGCAGCTATATTTATGACTCTGAGCTTTTCAAGAATTCTGAAAACAAGGATGAAAACCTTGGAGGATAATATTAGTCATGATTAGGACAGTTGGTAATAAAGTCTTCTGTCACTGTACAAATTAATGGTGAAATACATCATTGCTACATTTCTGTTCTCAGCTGTTTTTAAGACTACCATCTTGTCTCCTCTTGCAATGATGGGGATGGTATTTTTTTATTCTTAAAGTTTCTTATTTTGTGAATTTACTTCACTGAAAAGCATCAGTGACTTCAGTAGCTGTATTTACTTTTGTAGAAAGATGCTCTCTGTTAAATAAAATATGGGCAAAATGTGCCATTTCTTCAATTATCTTAGTATTATATCTCTGTAACATTCCGTGGGAAGTAATATTATATCTTAGGTTTATCTCCCACTAAAAAGATGCAAATTGAACTTCTATTTATAACAAGCAGCTGTCATTCTGTGTCTAACCACCATTCAGAAATGAAAACTTTTTGTTATAAGACCAGAGAACTTTTGTTATTTAAATTAAACCCTTCAGTCTGGGAACAAGTAAAAGACCAAGCAGGAAATGCATTTTAACACAATTCCATTTAGTTTACATTTTATTAACTATTAATTTTATCATTGTGCAAAAACAAACTGCTGATTTTCAGAATATATTAGTATATCAGCATTCATCTTTCTGTTTTACACCAATATACATGTGATTGATTGTTCATAAGCCTTATTTATTTGCAAAATTTTTGCTGTGATATAAAAAAAAAAACTCACACTTTCTTTTTCTCTATTTTCTTGCCCTGTTGGAATATAACATTTCATAGTATATAAACTGTAGACACTAAGTTAAAAGAAATGTAATATCACATTGCTAATAAGAATGTTGTGGCTGAGTACAGAAAAAGGTTAACGATCTATGCTGTTCTCTGACAAGGTACATGATTATGCCAGAATTAATACCATTTATTTTAATTATTAAATGTCTTACGCTGCTAAAATACCCTCAATAGCATGCATACTTAATATTCCAGTATGTCCTGGAGTGTAGCACATTTCTTGATAGAATAAAAATCTTTAACTATTATATTTTGGAATGCTAGAAAAGTGCTTCATAGAAACAGATGCTTTATTGTTGATTTTATGGTGTATGTGTGTGTGTCTGTGTAAGGTGAGGATAATAAAAAAATCATGCTAAGATGATAAAGTGGTACAGTGGTTAGCACTTCTCCTACACAGCTTTGAGTTTTCTGGTTCAATACCTGCCTGAGGAGCTTCTGTGTGGCACCACAGTCCCATGTCTGACTCAGTTTTTTTTGAGTAGCTCATAGGTGACAACCTACAACATTGCCTGTAGGTACAAGTGATGTCTGTATATGTGTACATTCCCTGCAACATTGCCTGTAGGTACAAGTGATGTCTGTATATGTGTACATTCTAAAATGAACCGGCATCTCATCCAGGATTAGTTCACCGCCTTATGCATATTTGGGCTGTGATAGGCTCTGGCTCCCTTGCAGGCCTATGATGACTAGAGAGGGAATATGGACTGTGAATGAATGAATGAATGAATGAATGAATGAATGAATGAATGAATCCTGTGATGTAGCATATCATATATTTGCATGTCTGGACTGATGAAGTGCTACAGAATTCAGCTTTTTATGAAGAATACACATTTTAGTGCTTTTTTTGTCTCAATAGCTTTAACAGTCTAATGGTATGTTTCCATTTGATCTTCATTATAGAATAATTTATAGTTCTAATGTCTATAGTTTGACATTAAGTAGATCGACCTGTGTCACTAATGACTACACTTTTATATAATTTAAGATTCCTGCTGCAAAAAGCTTACCACTTCTGCTGAAGACATCATATTTTTGAAGAATACACAAACAGATCATTTGTTAGTCTGACACATTCTAAAGATATTAAATCTGTGTACCAGGTAGAAAATAAATATTCAAATGTCATTTTAACATGTTCTTCTCTTTAAGGCTGGAGTTATTGTACCCGTATAAACCATCTGAGTGCCACAAAGAAATACCATAAAAGGTTACTTTTGGGAAATGAATGTAGGTTGGATAAATAAGATGATGCCCTGAAACATACATTGTATGAAGAATATATGAAATCAGACTTCTGTTCAGTTATAAATACTGCAGCCAATCATTCTAGAAAAGAAATTATTAATTTGTTTAAGCTCCTGGTTCCATTCTGCGATTGATTAATTATTGCTGCTGTGCAGATGTACAGACATGGTTCGTGACTAGCAAAGAAACAGTTTTGTGAAACTGCATGTGTATTCTACGGCTTCATTTCTGACTTGTATGGTTGCTTTAAAAATCGTTAATGTGGCAGTAGCAGTATTATTGCATGTGGCTGGCTTTTCTGTCCTACTTTCCTACTTCTACTTTATATTCAGTATGCTTTACTGGAAGATCTCCTGCAGACGCCACTGGCGAACAGAAACATCTCATATTGCCTGTGGCAGCTTTGTGTCAAGAAAAGAATGTTTGGGACGCTGTCTGAAAGTACATTACAACATCCCAGTATTAGGACAAAATTCTCCATAATGAAAAATTCTTCTCCAATCGCTGCCGCTGCACACCTTTTCTGTCAGTGATAACTGTGCATTTTACACATATACAGACTATAATAACTATGGGGCTGTGCATTCTACACATGTACAAACTATGCTAACTAGGGGAATGTATATTCTACACATGTACAGAATGCTGGAACCATGGGGCTGGCCATTCTACACATGTACAGATTGCTGTAACTATGGTGGCTTACATTCTGTACATTTACAGATTGCGGTAATCATGGGGCTGTGCATTCTACACATTTACATGATACAGTGACCATGGAGCTGTATGGTTCCACACATTTATACACTGCTGTAACCATGAGGCTGTACATTCTACACAGAATACTGTAACTACGACACTGTACATTCTATGCATGTACATCTGCTATAACCTTGGGGATGCAAATTCCACAAAAGTACCGAATACTGTACCCTTGGCAATGTACGATGTCCTGTATCAGTGTTGCAGTATTCTAAACATAAGGGACAGTGCATACAAGATCATTAGGCTTTGGTATACTGGCTGCATGTCAGGCTGCCCTGGGCAGGAGATCCCTTCTGTTTAGAATACTGCAACAGTGAAGAGAAGGATATCGGCTGTTATGGTACTATTTTATACAACTGTACTTTCTGCATATGGCAGTAACCTTGGTGATATACATTCTATACATGGACAGATTACTGTAAATTTGGGGCAGTACATTTTACAAAAATACAGAGTACTATAACCACTGGGTGTACATTCTATGCATACACATACTGCTGAAACCCTTGAGCTGGATATTTTACACATGCACCATGGAATAAGCTTATCTGTGTGTCATCAATGGCCTACATGTACATATCTCCTCCAGTGGTATTTCTTTGTTTTATATTTTTTCATAATTTGAAGCATACCATCTCCTTTTATCATCTAAACTATAGAATGACACTTTCTGATCCTAATATGTCAGTGTTTGTTCCTGTAAACATTGATCTGGTCCTGAAACACTACTGCATTCTTAAATAAGTTGTATGCAGTACATATAAAATGCCAACTGTCCATCCATAGTGTCATTTATTACATATGTGAAAACTGATATAAACAGTGGGAGACCGCCATCATTCAGTGCCAGACTTAGCCATACTTACACACTGCCAGTTATACATCCCCAGTGCATGAAAAGCAGACACTATCCAAATATCTAGATTGCACATTCCTTTCTTCTACTAAAAAAATAAATCTGATAAAGTCTTACAAATAAAAGTACATTGTATTGGACATGATGCTTTTCTCCAAATCCATTTAAGGAAGACATGGGGCAAATGTATTTGCCTTTTTACATTGTAGGCACTCTTAAACAATAAACTATATCAAAAGCACCCTATTGTCTCACAGAAGGTTTATCCCTACTATAGCCCATGCAGTGGTATTCCTATATGTAGTTAGTCCTTTGATAATGTGTGTACATCAAGAAACGGAGTAGGGTCTAAACTGTGTTCCATCCCAGAAAAATGCAAATTTTGCCTTAAATTTTATGTTTCATGCACCAAACAACAAAATGCCTATTGCCATCTGGGCTGTCTTACCCTTTCCCACACTGCAAAGCCACCACCTTACCCAATTTCTATTATATTCCTACCATCAGGACATGCTGAGCTTCAATGCTGTGACAACAGAAAATGTACAATTCTCCAGGAGCTAAGAATGAAGTGGTATATGCACTGCAGTCCATTTCAATGAGTGTCTCCCAGGTCATTGTTTTGTAAATGGGAACCACAACACATGGCGATAAAAAGTCAGGTTTCTAAAATTAATTTGTAACACTAGATTATCACAACAATAGATATGCATCCCTTTTGTATGAGCAGTGATTGCATAGTTCCAGCTCAACCATCTCCATATAATTAAGGTGGTCATAGAGAGACTATCCCTAAACATCAGCCTTGAAGCTCTTAATCACTGTCAATACTCCAAATCTGCATGTGACCTATGAATGTACCCTTGCTTTTTTTTTTTTCTTTTTTCTCTTCCAGGCTTCTTATTTACCTGTGGTTTGCACCCTTTAAAACTTAACTGTTTTACTACACTATTACACTTCAAAAGCTGTGGACCAAAAGATGATTTTAATAAATATTTTGATAAGCACTTTTTTTTTTTAAGTTTTAACCCTGTATTTAATTTGATGAAAATACTGAGCATTGGCACTTTTCAGTATTTTGACCAATGGTCATAAGTTCAGTTTTATTTTTTTTTGTTCAGATTGTGCAGTAGTTTCAATATCTATCTGTCTATATATATATATATCTATATTTTTATCTATGTATATATAACATAGATAAATTATATATATATATATATATATATATATATATATATATATATATATATCTTTATATATATATATATATATATATATATATATATACACACACACACATATATATAGATATATGTGTATATATATATATATATATGTGTGTGTGTGTGTGTGTGTGTGTGTGTGTGTCTGTGTATCTGTGTGCATGTGTGTGTGTGTGTGTGTGTGTGTGTGTGTGTGTGTGTGTGTGTGTGTGTGTGTGTATGTGTGTATATATATATATATATATATATATATATATATATATATACTTATATTATATATATATTAAAACCATTCTGGTATGGCTTCAGATGACCTCAAATGTAACCGAGTGGTTAACACTGAAAAAAGTATTAAGTTGCATGTACAGGCTTAAAATGAAGATACAGGCATACAACTATTTAATAATGTTTATTCATTTAAAGTGGATTTTATGTTTTGGGCTGAACCAGTAATATAAAAAGACAACAGTAATGTTTGTGATGCAGTCAGGTATGTAAGGCATCTTGATCATCAGGTAACAGTTTTCTGAAACTACTTTCAGTGTAGCTGTGCATTGCCGACTTATACTGTTGTAAGACATTTTCCCAAGTATTTCCTAATGAGGTGTTATGAAAGTAATAGCATTTCTAGAGCACCTTTATTGCAGTTTAATGGGGCTGGTTACCTAAAGAAAGTCCCCATATGTTAATGCAACACAGATGCAAAACATTGCAAGTGACAAAATACACGACTGCTTACTTGGGTACAGACATTTTGACTAGTTATGATGAAACTTAAAGCACCCAGTTTGTAAGTGAAACACACACATGCAAGAAATGTCTGTTTTCCTGCACTGAAATACGCTTTAAGGCATGCTTAGGTGCTGATGTCTGCATTACTACAACTACTATAATATCATCTGCTTACAAATTAGAAATCTCTATTTTCTACTGTTAGTCCTCTTTGTCCTTTAAAAAGGAGGTAAGATTCAGTTTCTTAATATCGCATTACCCATTTTAATCAGGAATTATAAATGCAAGCATTCTATCACTAGGGATTGTGTCTTTAGTAATGACTAAATCTTTCTTTGAAAATGCCAATTTGTTTGCCTTCAGAATAAATATAGAACAAGATTTACAAGTCCTGTTCTGTCAGCAGTCAATCTAAGACTCATATCAGAGGGCTTTGATGACTATATTGTAGGTATGGCAGAATATTTAAAATAGTCTTAAATGTAAGTTATTATTAGTAGTAGAAGTATTAACAATTGCAAATGTCCTGGCTCTTATTTTGTTTTAAGAGATGCTACATACATTACAACATCTGCAGAACATGTGTTTGGGGCTGTTAACCTACAGTTTCATTTATATATATATTCATATATATATATATATATATATATATATATATATATATATATATATATATATATATATGTTTTGCGCACTGAGCAGCATCGGGCAGCGCCGCCTAAACAGGTTTAAACTATTCCAGGCTCCACAAAGTCTGCTCTTCACTTTTTCCCTTAGAACTGTTCAAACTCTCAAAGTAATCACTCTATTCTCTTTCTAAAGCCCTGCACTTGCTCAGCTCTTATAAGGAAACACTAACTAACTAAAGCACTACACCCTCCTTGACTTCTCATAAGTATTAGGCTCCCGATTGGTCCTTCCTGATCAAGTGAAAAATCAGTTCCCTTCCCTAATCTGATCAGTAAAAAAACAGTTCTCTATACTAATCTGGTATGTGCAAGGGTCAGTTTCAAGGTTACTCTCCAGTCCAGCTGGTGAATCTGTGAATTTTGAGGCAATGTTACAATTGCCTTATGTACACAGACAACCATCTCCTCCTTCCAACAAACTCTACTACATGTGAGAGATGCAGTTACACAGCCAAACTGGAGGCAGAGCTCTCTCAACCCAAGACTGGCACAGTCAGTCAGGAGGAAAAGGTAACCACCCACACCACAAATCCAGTCTCACATAGACCTATTGCATCTGCATACGCAACACATAAACACACAAAAACATACTCAGAGGCTCTAAATAAAAATCTGCCTAAACAGCAAAGACCTCCTAAGCAGATATCCAAGCAATAGCCACCCCTCAACAATACCCACGAATCACATATCTCACAAAATCAGTGTGCCTCACAGTCACAGCCCTTAAGGCCAAACAACACACCAAATACACTTGTTATAGGGGACTCTGTTGTCCGGCACACTGACGTCCCGCTCACCAGACTGAACAAGGAGAAGGTCACTGTAAGCTGCCTGTCAGGTGCCAGGATCCGCCACATAATGCAAGCACTCAGGTCACTCCAAAGCAAGTACAAGTATGACTCCGTCATTGTCCATGCTGGTGTGAATGACCTGAGACGTACCTCCCTGGACTACATGAAAAGAGACATAGAGGAGCTCTCTGACCATGTAGCCCAGGCTGGTATGACCCTGACCATGAGTAGGATTTTGCCCTCACCAAGAATGATGCCACAGTATAAAGACAAAATGATCAGTTTCAACAATTGGCTAAAGTATTGGTGTCATTCAAAGGGGATCCAGTGTCTGTCAGCCTGGGATGACATGCTTGACAAGCCACGTTGCTTCGCTAGGGACAGCTTGCACCTGTCACCCTTAGGCTTTCGCATACTGGCCAAGGCTCTTGCCACCCCCATAGTGCCTGTTTTAGGCAAGGTTCAAAGGACAAACCCACCTCCATAGACAACCCAAGGATAAAAAAACTAAAGGTAATGCTACTCAATGCCAGAAGTCTAAACCTCAAGATGCACGCACTCGAGGCTCTTCTCAGTATGGAGAAAATCGATGTCTGTGCAGTAACAGAAACCTGGTTCAAGGCTCCTGAGAGCACCCCAGCACTACCAGGTTATAACTCATACCATGCTTCGCCCCAAAACTCGGACCGAAGCACAAAAGGAGGGGGAGTATCTATATTCATCAAAGATACCTACACCTCCAGGTTAGTGGCACTGCACGAAGCATCGGAAACCATCCATGTGCAACTAACAGCGGGCAAAACTGCCTTTCAGTTTGTAGCCTGCTACAGAACACCCTCCCTATTACAGGGACCCCACTTGGCATTCCTGAGAACACTGGAGAATATGAAGGTCTCTCCAAACACTATGTTACTGGGTGACTTCAACTACCCAAACATTGACTGGGAAAACTACTCAAGCCCAAACACCTACCTAACGGTTCCTTGAATTTATAAACTCTAACACAATGGAACAACTGGTCACCACTCCCACAAGAGGGAACAACATATTGGACCTGGTCATCACCAACATGGGGACTCTATGTTTCACACCAGAGGTAAACCCCTCATTGGTAAGATCAGACCATAAACAAATTTCCCTGGACATCCATATCCCGTCCCCACCCCCAGCCAAGGAAATCACTGTAAAGAATTTCTCAAAGGCCAACTTTGCACTTCTCAAGACTGAGGTGGAATCCTTCAAAGCTCCTGGGCCAGAGGATAATACAGCCCAATCCACAGAATCCTTTACAAATGCATTCTATGAGCACCTGCAGGAATGCATGGATCATGCTATCCCAAATAAAACCAAGACTCACTCCTCCAAAAACAGGAGACCAGTCTGGTGGACCCTGGCCATAAATAAGCTATACAACAAAAGGAGGAAGCTACTACATGACAGAGCAAAATCCCAAAAAGGGAAGGCATCTCTGATCAGTATTATCAAGAAACTTCGATCCCTCATAAAATCATCAAAGGCCAGTTTCGAAAGATAAATTGCCCTAGACACTAAAGATAATCACAAGGCCTTCTTTAGTTATGTCAGGAACATGGGCGGAAACTCCCAGATATGCTCTGAATTGTTGCATAATGGTACAAAATATACCGAACCTACAGACATAGCCAACATCCTGGCAGACAGATTCAGCGCAAACTTCTCCCCCCCCTTCCCCCCCAAAGGAGCAAATGCCTATCCCAACTGAATGTAACCTCCCTGACATCACAGATGCACAGGTGAAAGCTGCCCTCTCCAAAGCAAAAGCACAGCATCTATGGGACTGGACAGTGTCCCAGGCTGTGTCTTACATGAGCTCCAAGAAGAACTGAACCCTCACATTAAGTCACTGTTCAAACTTAGCCTTACTACAGGATATGTACCCAAAGAATGGCGTACTGCTACAGTGGTCCCACTCGACAAAGGTGGTACCACAATGGACCCCGGAAACTATCGCCCCATAAGCCTGACTAGTCTGGTCTGTAAAGCTATGGAGCGTATTATCATGGAACTCATAAACAAAGACATTGGGAGCCTCCAGACACTGGACCCTACCCAATTCGGCTTTGTTAAGGGCAGATCTTGCCTCTTAAACCTAGTTGATTTCTTTGAAACAGTTACCAAAGCCATAGATGAGGGCAAGGTAGTCCACACAGCCTACCTGGACCTCGCAAAAGCCTTCGACACAATACCCCACTCGGGCATCATAAATAAGCTTACCAGCTTAAATATCAACCCCTATATCACAAGATGGGTTGCAAACTGGCTCAGAGATAGAACCCACATGGTCAGAATCGCAGGTGCCATGTCTGAATCCAAACCAGTTACAAGTGGCATCCCACAGGGCTCAGTTCTGGGACCTCTCTTGTTCGCTATATACTTCTCTGAGGTTCAGGCTAACACGGGGGGATTATGGCTGACAAAGTTCACAGATGACTGCAAACTGGGGGCCATAATCGAATCTCCAGCTGACACAAGCATCCTCCAAAAGGGTCTCACAGAGACGGATGCTTGGTGCCAGAGCCACTGCCTCAAGCTAAATGCTAAAAAGTGCATAGTCATCCCCTTTGGGAAAAACAAGGTTCCCACAAATTACCACATAGGTGGTAACCCATTAAGTACAGAAGAAGTAATTAGAGATTTGGGGACCAACGTAGATAGTAATCTCTCCTTTGATAATCACGTTGCCAAAGTAGTTAGAAAGACCTTCTATATAGCCCACCTTATCACGAAAGGGTTCGCATCTAGATCAAGAGAGGTCATTGTGCCCCTCTACTCGTCACTCGTCAGGCCCATAATTGAATACAATGCCCCTTTTGGGATGTACCTTACCCGACACCTGCAGCAACTGGAGAGACCCCAAAAGTACTTCACCAAGAGGATCATGGGCTACAAACAGATGTCCTATGCATCTCGACTAAAGAAACTCCAGCTCTACTCAGTTGCTTACCGCCTACTCAGAGGCGATCTATGCCTGACGTACAAAGCCATGTCAAACCCAGAATTAATGGACATGCTCCAACTCAAAAAATCCAAGTCCCTTGGAGCTACACACTCCAGGCACCTAAACCTCAGCACAAAAATAAATAGGACATGCTGGAGGGACAGATTCATTTGCCAGAGGCTCCCCTTACTCTGGAATAGAATCCCAATTCATGTTAGACATAGCCCCTCGGTCACCCTCTTCAAGCGAAATCTTGACACGTGGATGGGAAATCGCAAATTCACCCCTGGGATCTCTTCTGTGTCCCTGCTAGACAGAGGCACAGTAAACTAATCTTAAAAGGGTACTTTCTGTGACTTACTTTACAGAGTCACAGTAGGCTAATCTAATAGGGAGGCGGAAGCCAAATACACTCTGGCTAGGCTTATAAATGCCTTAGGGCAGATAGCCTAGTATCTACCTATGAACCTATGAACCTATAACATCGAAAGTTCAGGTAATCGAATACCTAAAGCTTGACATGTAAATAGCGAAAGCTCTAAACTGCGAATGGCCACTTCCACACAGGGAAACAAATCTCTTGGGTACAAAACAAAAAAAAAACTAACTTTCAAACGCAAATCAAGTGTGGGGCTATGCCCCCCCCACACCCCCCTAAATAAATATACCAACTGCGAGATCACTCTACATTGGAGAAAACATCAAATTCCACTTAAAGGCCAAGCAAATGTTTTCCCCTGTTAAAAATTTGCGGAAGTGGCCGTTCGCAATTTTAAGCTTTCACTATTTACATGTCAAGCTTCAGGTATTACGAATACCTGAAGCTTCGATGCTATAATATAAACCCATATATATATATATATATATATATATATATATATATATATGTATATATATATATATATATATATATATATATATATATATATATATATATATATATATATATATATATATATATGTGTGTGTGTGTGTGTGCGTGCGTGCGTGTGTGTGCGTGTGTGTGTGTGTGTGCGTGCGTGCGTGTGTGTGTGTGTGTGTGTGTAAGGTCATTTTTCCAGAAGAAGTTCATGCAACTTAATAAACGTGTGAATGAAAGCGCTCAAATCCCACTCAGCCTTCTGTGTGGTCTTTCTTTCTATGAATCAGCCAGCAGATTTTCTCTCGATTTAGTTGCCTTTACTGCCTGGAGATAGTGTTTCCAAGTGGCATATAAGCGAACCACCAGAGGCCGAGCAAAATGATTGAGATTTGTGCACTCGATCATTTTACAAGCGCCGTATTGAGATTGGGAAGGGAGGTGGAGCTTCAGTGAGGAACAGGGAGTTAGTCCATTTCCTCAATGAAGTGTGATCTTAGATTTGGTATATTTAATGTGCAGTGGGTGTAGGGGTTGCAGAGGGGCATAGCCCCCTGCAAAATAGTAGAATTAACGTACTGTTGACTGTAGAGTTCAACAGTACGTTATTATGCATAGCAGGAGGTGAGCGACATCACCTCCTGCTTAGCCTGCTATGTCAAATACATCAAACCACGGTGGTCGATGTATTCATTTTCGCTTTGGTTTACTGGTCAGAATTCCAAATTCAGCATTTCAGGTCGACATTTTTAACAGTCGACTGAAGCGTATTCTAATTCCCATAGTAAACCATATATATAGATAGATAAAATAATTTAAAATATTAAAATAATGATAAATTCTTCAGAGTCCACTAAGATGAATAGCATCAATACAACCAAAAATAATGGTAGTTCATGCCAATTTTTTTTTTTTTTTTTTTTATTAAAATAATGGTAATTTGTTGTAGGTTTGGGATACACCATTGCCCTAATCACAAATATGTCATAGTGTAGGTCTATAAACTTGTTTGCATGATTATATGAATTATTTTTCTAACAATGAGTATAGAAACAACAAATTACACCATGATCTGGGAAATTCTTGACTACAGTGTCAAGACATTTCTTTATTCAGTTTGCATTATAGCCATTTGTTAGTGTTGAATAAACCTGTATAAGAGATTTGTAAATTTTTAGTGTTGAATCCATGTTTTGCTCCATGAAGTGTTTGCATATTGACACAAGTTATTGACAACAGATAAATTGCATTCATATTGAATGGCTAAAAATCCAGTTTAATGGTTTTAATTTGTCAAAAAGACTGTACATATAGAAGGCTGATCCATCTTCTGTCCTGGAAGCAACATGGTTTCTGGTTTGTATGCAGCACCATAATAGCTCTCTAGTCACTGGCATATCACATCCTATCCAATATGGACAAAGGCAACCCGATAGGAGCCATCTTTATTTACCTCACAAATGACTTGTATCTAACTGATCATAACTGACTGTTTGACAAATTAAATGAAATGGGCATTAGTCATGATGCAAAGCCTTGGTTTGTAGAGTTCCTCATCAATAGATCCTTCAAGGTCAAATTAGGTACCACCAACTCTAAAACAGGAAAGGAGTCCCCCAGGTTTCACTTTACACCCTCTGCTCATTTCATATTTATCAACAAATGTTAAAACAATGCTATTTGGAACCAACCAACCGAAAATAACCAAAGCACCCATCTTCCTTAATATTAAAGATGGTAACAATAGCACAATAGAAACTACTACGTCCTTCAAATACCTTCTCATTTGGATAGACCAGCCTCTTAACTTTCAACTATACATTTAAAACACACACAAAAAGATCAGCACACCACATTATCCACTATACAAACCAATTCCAATAAAATGTGCCTGTTAATTACTAACTCACCCAATAATGAATACCACACCCTAACTCTCACCAAAGCTAAATGGCTCCCAGTACATTTCAGAGCCAACCTCCTACTAGGATCATTAATTTACAAAGCCCTTTCTCCTCATACATTGTCCCCTCTAAGACATAAACATTTTACCAAAACCTGCACATATAATCTTAGTGGTATATCTCAAGGTCAACCCACCCTACTAACTGCAAAAATTAAACTCAGTTGCACTGACTATGCATTCTCTATCCTAGCACCTAAATTATGGGAATCCTTTCCTCTTACACTCTGACTTCAGACAACAGCTCAAGGAACACCTCTTCCTCCAAACAAAGTGCAACAGCACTCACTTGGCCCATGTTACATGAACCCTGAAGCTCTCTGGCACACACCCTTATCCCTGTTTCATCCTTCCTTACCTCATCTTGTCATCCCCTTTACTTGCTGCCTGTCATTCATCCTACTTCATTCTTCTCTTCTCTTAACTTCTGTCTCACCCTTCTCCTTTCTAGTCCTCTTCCCCTATGCATGCCTCTTGCACCTTTTTCTGTCATCTCCCCATGGTATCCTTTCTTGCAACTATTCTCACTTGCTTCTTCCACTGTCTTCTTGCCTCTCTCTATAATGATATGCTGCTATCCCAGTAACACAAGCCATCTCAGTCATTATGGCTACATCTTATCCATAAAGCTCTGCTAAGCTTAATTCCATTTTTCCATCCATGTTAATACACTGTTAACTGCTTCCTGAACTAAATGTTGTAGCCTATTTCTGCATCTGTAAATATATATATATATATATCTTTGCTGCATTGCATATCCTTGTAACTGTAAATATTTTTTGTTTATTTCTTATGTGAACATATTCACCCTGGTTGTGCCTGCAAATGGTTCATTGATATCAATGCACTACCCTGGTAAACAAATATAACTAACTAAATAAATAGGTAATAAACACCATGCAGTCAGCCTGTTTGTACACAGTTAAGCATGTGATCCAAATATAATCACAGTTCATAAAACAGAGTTACCCTAACTCTATAGTTCATGAATATGGACCTTAGCTGCTCATGGCACAGATATGGCCCATGCATGAGCTGACCTCTCTTACATTGTTCTGACAAGACAGATTGTTTTTCATGTAAGTTGCCTATAGTATATATAGTAATAGATATTCTTATGGTTCTAAAATCACTATAAACTGTAGTTACCGTATATCACATGGGACAGTGGCACACCGTGATGACTTCTCTGCTGCTCCAGAGTTATACCAATGTAGAGAAGTAATCATTTGCATATGTTTGTAATCAAGGGATCTTATGCTGAATGATATCCCATAGGCAGGATATTTGCACTGTTGGGCACCATACGACATGGCTGCCTCACTGTGATTTTATTTGTATGCCTTCTAACAGAAACTCCCATATATACAATCTGGTCTATGCATTAATAAATGGCTTCATTCTAATGCTTGTTGAGTACAGAGCCAACAGGGATGCAGGTGCATGTACTCTAAATTTAAAGCCCCCTTACTATCAGTTGCCCCCACACACCCTACTCTACAGTTCTTATGCTTGTAACTCACAAAATATGGTGACAGAATTGTTATGCTTAATTAGTCTATACATGAACTACCTTCATGGTACACAGTAGTATTGTGCAAAGAAATTCCCAAGAGTAATAAGGCTCATGCTGTGTGTTTCTCCAAGCAGTAGAGATGCATCATTCTGTACTAATATGGAGAAACATCTCATAAACAATCTTCTCATAAACCAGAAGTCTAGTCTGGAAAATTACAAAAGTAGAGACATGACTACAAAACTCCTCCGTACCTGATGCAGTGAGCATAGGTACTGGAAGGCACAGAGGACAGCGTGTACAACAACAGCACAATAATTCAATATCAGGACAAAACAACAAAGAGTAGAAGAGAACCCACCAAATTAGAAATTTAAGAGCGATGAAACAAACTAATAGAGAGTAGTCCCTCACAAAATCATGAGTATTAGCATTACCATAATATTTACTAACTGAGCAGCAAGTTATATATATATATGACACAATGTAACCTGACAGGCTGCTTATTAGTATTCCTCCATGCCAAGGTGCTCTCCATAACACAGTATATGGTTAATAAACTGTTCATGCCGTACTGCAGAATGCCAGATCCTATAAAAAAGAGTTGGGCAAAATGAGCACTTCCATTGTGAAATAAGGTACGACACTTGTTTAATCAAATACTCAAAAATTCCATGCATTTTAAGTACTTCACTTCTTTCCTGTAGCTAAGTTAATTCCTAAATATGCCACTTTAAACTCCAAAAGCAAACAAGTGTAAAGAAAGTAAAGTTGGTATTGTCAATTAAGAATGTCATCTTTTAAAATGTAAGCTATAAAAGTCTGCAAGTTCTTGGATGGCAAATTAACTTGAACAATCAGTCTTTGTCAATAGTGTGTCTTCTGCTGGTTGGCAAGAAATATATCATACAGTCAGAACTGAAATCAGTATTATATGGTCGCACAGCTAAGTCATAGACTATTGTTAAAAATTCATATCCCATTTCACACCTTGAGAAATTTAGTTTGTCCATCTGTTGCCTACTGAGTTGAGTACAAAGTTTGACTTCTTCCACCTTTTTGATTCAACTGAGTGAACAAAAGAAATGAAGGTCACAGTTTTCAGTAAACATGCCTGCCCCCCCCCCCCCCCCCCTGCCCATTAAACAATAGTTTACTCCACAAAACAACCAGGGTGGTCAAAATGATTGTCATACACCAGAAAAAAATACAAGGGTGGTCAAAATTATTATCACATAGTCTCAGTAATAACAACCACACATAATTTCCCTAGTGTGAATTGTTTTGTTACATAAATGATGTAAATCTGACATCCCTACAGACTTACTATGTTTCAAAATGATCAGATGGTATCTCTAATAGTCAATTGACTTGGGTCACCTGGCCATGAACACTAAATAATTAATAAATAAATACATCCTCACTAACTACTTGTGGCTTGGGAAGAAGAAACTCTTCTCCAAGTTCAGTTTTGTTCCAAACTTGATATAGGCAGACAAAGGGACTCCTTACTGATATTTTGTGGTGTTAAACATACTTGTTCCATGGAGTTTGCTGAACCCGCAGGTTTTGGTCATGGTTTCAGCAGACCTGTATAAGATTTGAAAAGTTGCACTTATCTGAAATGCTCAAAGTGCACTAAATACTGGACTGATTTTTAAGACAAGGAGAATGGAACAGCAATAAAATTAAGGTCTGTTCAGAGACAGGATAGTGAGTCACTGTAGAATAAATAGCATTATTATCTGGCCAGTTTCTTGTTGCTAGTTTTTTTAGTTAATCATACAACCGCGACTAATGTAAAAGATAATCAAATAGTTTAAAGCACAGGGAATAATAAATAACTTCAAATGTTACATAGATAAGAACCATGATTTTTACTGCAAAGTCACATTGACGTCTTGCTAGTGTTGAAAGATAAGTAGGGTGGGGGCAATAGAATTGTATCAAGACAGTTTGTTTTGCTTGCCTTATTTCATTAATTGTGACTTATAGGTATATCCCACTTTATATGGCATCTCCAGCAAATAATTATATCTGAATGTATGCTTCCCTTTGTACATGTCACAGTTGTTTCCTTTTCCTCTCCAAAACATTCTTCTTAAGCAGAATTTAGCCTTGTAGAACTGCCATATAAATGGTACACATTTGTATCAGGCTTAGGTAATTCTGTCTGGGTCATGTCAACTGATCCCAGACTTTATTATTCAGACTCTCTAAATCAAAACATCTGGGGTTTTCAAAATTTGTTACTAGCCTGGTCATCTATTTCTCTTCCTTTTTGTCTTTTCTACTTAGCATTAACACAATACTTAGAGCAAAACTTTGTGAAGGACAGTGCCTTTCTTTGTTGAATTTTAAATGATTTCCTTATTAATGACAGAGTATAACAAACCTTCTAAATGAAAACAATTAGAACTTTAGGTAATTAAGCTACTCCCCCCTAGCAGAATGATTTACCTTTGCTCTGTCTTGTCACTGGCTTTTCTTTCGTGACTTACATAATACACAAGTATAGCCTTCCTCCAGCCTATTAAGACCCAGATTAAAGGCAAGTCAGTTTCATAGTAGAAAAGCTGCTCGTCTTCTTTATATGATGTATATGCATGGAGGAAAATGACATTTCCATTCACGTCAGATTTTACAAATAACCAAGGTGTTTTGCAACTATGTTTACAAACATTTTTCAATTAGAGTTTGCCCCTTTGCGAAAGACATTTTTTGCTATATTTTGAAAGCTAAACAATTTATGATTTTTATAATTTGCTATTTGTGGTCAACAAGACTGCTCACTTAAACATGTTTAAGGTGAATTCACATTGTGACAAAAAATGTAAGAATTCATGTTAATGGCTGTGGCTCTGTTTATGGATCAGATGTAAATGAAGCTTTAATGCCATCAAAATCCACTTTTTACCTTTCTTGTAAGGTCAGTTGCTTTAATTCATTCCGACTACATTTCCAAGTCACCTTCGGAAGTTTCCTGTTCCAAAGCTGGAATGCATCCAGGAGTACCACCATATCTGTAGTGTTATTGTGCTTTGCTTTTATATATGCATTACAGAACAGAAAGAGCATTTCTTTTACTTCTCAGTGAGACAGTGTTTCTTAGGCTAACCATAACGTTCACACAAAGTAATCAAAAAAAAAAAAAAAAAGACTGAAAAACAGTGTTTGAGGTTTCTGTCATATTTTTGTTTTAAATCAGTTCTCCATTTACTTAATATCTTTTCATTAGGTTGGAGCAACAAACTGCACTATATTATTTTATTCTTCTTATGCTCAAATTGTAAATAACTTAAGATACTGACAAACAGAGGTAATAATCACTTGTAGAATCAAATGGTTGACCTCTAATTATTTTCTTATTGTTGTGGATTCTCCAGCTTTGGGCAAATCACAAGGTGAATTTTTTGACATCTACAACTCATCTACAAGTTGGCTGTGATCAGAAACATGATCAGAATCTTCTGTTGTCTGACTCTGGAAATTTGCCTGATTTGCCTCACTCTTCAAGTCTTCCACACAGCCATGTGTGTACCCAGCTTACAATTTGTTGATTATTTTTAGTTGATCTAGTGTATCTATCCCTCCCTCAAGCCAGATGATATCATTGCTTTTTTTGTAATGCAGATTTATAAAACATAAGCAACTAACATGAACTCTTCTATAACAAATCCTTTTAAACAGTGCATCCACATTTATGCAACAAGATCTGAATTTCCGTGTTCTCCCACTCTTGATTTCATATCAGCTGTAGTGTTTTCACGTATGCATTTCAGAACTGTTGGGTAAACTTTAACAAGTTCCTCTAAAAAAAATGCTATTGCTTAATGCAATGTAATGTTATATACTTCTGCTTACAGGCTACATCCAATGTTTTATCGATAAAAAATCCACTATCAAGGGTAGAGTGTCTCAAATGCAGCAACCAAACGAAATCCAAAAAACAGAGCTTGTTGAGACAACACCACGACTATAAGAAGCTGACCGTTTATTTAAATGAAAAGAAGATGAATAAACGATACAAAAACGTTTCCAGTAAGCGCTTTCACATTCAAACAGTCTGATGAAGCATTCAGTTTGAATGTCAAAGCGGTTACTGGAAACGTTTTTGTATCGTTTTTTCATCTTCTTTTCATTTAAATAAACGGTCAGCTTCTTATAGTCGTGGTGTTGTCTCAACAAGCTCTGTTTTTTACATCCAATGTTTATAATCATTATAACTTTTAAAATATGGAACGGAATGTTGAAAAATACTTTTAGGATATATTTTATGTCTATAAATGCTTTTCCCACATTTTGTGATAGGCTACAGTCCCCTTATTATACCAACTATATTACATTTAATTGTACTCTTTGATTTTGTGAGTAACATTTTAATTTGTTTTCTAGTTCTGTTTATTGTAGAAGTAATATATGCTATACATTACACTATACAAATTCAAAATCACATGTCTCTGAAAGAACAGTATACATAAGAATTATTGAGCCTTCATATACCCTCTTTTCTGCCATCAAAATTGAATTAATAAAACTACTTTGATTTTCCATAAGGCAACACTACTAAGTCGTAAGCTAACATAATGGGTCACAACCCCATTTCTGCCCCAGCAAGACCTCCAGTTAAAATGTACCCACCTTCTTCTTCCGGCTATTTCCCGGTTAGGGGTTGCCACAGCGGATCACCTGTCTGCTCATGATTGGCAGTGGAGTTTTACGGTGTCGAGTTGCCAGCCCAGAGCCCAGCCTTCCACAGAAGGCACACACACACACCTAGGGCCAATTTAGTGCCCAATCCACCTACAGCATGTCTTTGGGAGGAAACCGGAGCACCCAGAGGAAACCCACGCAACCACAGGGAGGACATGCAGACTCCGTACAGAAGGCACCCCAGCTGAGGATCAAACCAGCGAATCTCTTGCTGTGAGGTGGTAACGCTAACCGCTGCACCACCATAGCCGCCCAAAAATGTACCCACCTAATAAGACCAAAAGAATTCCAGTTTCTGAATTTTTTGCTGTATTTCATGACCCACTCCATCATGCAATCTCCTGAAGACTCAAACCAAATAGAGGGAAAAATAGAGCCCTTGGTCTAATGCCCTTGTAGTTCCTATCTGTGAATGATTCCTACCTACATGATCTACCTACTACCTCCATTCACAAGTCCCTGACATCCCTCATGCCAGGCTCTGTGACCACACTATTCAAAAACACAATTTCCCCCCCAAATTTTATACACTTATTTGCACCTACAGCTCATTGTTCCACCTTCAGATTTTACCAAATGACACTTCACATTTTCCCGTATAACAATCTATACTGCACTATAACCATATCCTTGCCACCTCCATTTGCTCTTCTTTACATGACATTCCTAGCCAACAACTCATAACTTTTCCATGCATCCTCTTCTTTTAATCTCTCTCATGCCATTTGTGATTTTAATACGTGTTTACAGATCTCAACAATTTAGTCATTAGCAATGTAAATTTTGTTTTTGTTGCCAACACAAGAGAATGATCTGCTTATTTATAATCTTTCCTGTTAACTTATAACCTCTCTAAGTAAAACTTTAATTTGTGTATTATATGACTTTTTATAAAAAATGTGCATGTACCACTCTTTGCTATGGGTTTACATTATTCGCAGTATATTTCTGTTAAAATCTTAAAAGAAGCAATAATAGGGAAAACTGTCAACTGTATTCTATATTAATTTTTGAATGAAAAGAGTAATAAGCATTCAGCCCTTTGTATGTAGTTGATGCGGCCACGGTGGTGCAGCAGTTAGCACTGTCACCTCACAGCAAGAGGTTCTTCAGTTCAGTTCTAGCATGGAGTTCCTTCTGTGTGGAGTCTCCATGTCCTTTCTGTGGCTGAGTGATCTTTAAAGGCATGCAGGCAGGTGCATGCGCATGTGGGTGTGTCTTCCATGAAGGTTGGGCATCAGGCTGGCAACTCGGCACTGTAGAAATCCACTGCCAATCAATCTGAAGACAGGTGATGATCTGTGGCAACCCCTAACTGGGAAAAGCTGAAAGACATTGCTTACTTTGTATATAGTTGATGTTATTATTTTGTTTACAACTATTTTCTTTCTTTTTACTTGTCTGTTCAATTGGTATTGTCTACAAATTCATCTGCTGAATTGAAAAAATTTATGAAAAATTAAATAAAGATACTGAAAAAAACTGTGCCACTTTAATATATGTGTGTGTATGTGTGTGGTCAGGAGCCTTTGTGGTCTCTCCATCTGCTGCCTGTTCTTGGCAAGGTACATGCTGAAGGGGGCATTGTACTTGATAATGGGTGTGATAAGGTAGGAGTACATGGATGTTATGACCTCCTTGTTCCTGGATGAAATACCCTTGCTTATGAAGTGGGCCATGTAGAAAGCCTTACATACAAGGGAGGCAACATGGTGGTCAAAAGTCAGGTTGCTATCAACCTGGGTGCCCGAGTCTCTTACAACTGAGTGTGTGCTTAGTATATTGTTATTAATGTGATAATTAGTGGGGACATCATTTTCCCCCAAAGGGGATAATGATGCATTTCTTGGCATTCAGTTTGAGGCCATGCTTCTTGCACCAGTCATAGTTTGGTTAAGGCCCTCTTGGAGGATGTTCACATCACTAGGAGAATTTATGACAGTGCCCAGCTTGCACTCATCTGCAAACCTGATCAGCCACAGACCACTGGTTTTGGCTTGCACCTCAGAAAAGTATGTCCCAAACAGTAGAGGCCCCAAGGCCGATTCTTGGGGTATGTCACTTGTTACACGTCTACTACTAGAGGTGTCTTCCCCTATTTTGACTGAGCAGATTCTATCAGTTAGCTATCCATCTGGTAACATATGGGTTGATGCCTAGCTGGCAGAGTCTATTATGGGAGAGTGTATTATGCCCAAGTGGGGAATAGTGTCAAAGGCTTTGGCTAGGTCAAGGTAGGCTGTGTGCATTGTCTTGCCCTTATCCATGGCTTTGGTAACTGTTTTGAAGAGGGAGACCAAGTTTAACAGGCATGATCTCCAACAGATGAAACCAAACTGTCTGGGATCAAGTGTTTTGAGGTTGCCAATATCCTTGTTTATAAAGTCCATGATAATGAGTTCCATAGCCATGCAGATCAGGCTAGTGAGTCTGATGGGACTATAATTGCCTGGGTCGGTGGACGGTCCACCTTTATGCAGAGGGATGACAGTGGTTGTCCTCCATTCTGCTGGGGTGAAGCTGGTGCACAGGCTTTGGTTGAAAAGGGTACCTAGTGGTGCTGAGAACTCTTGCCTGAGTTCATGTAGGACACAGCCAGGGATGTTGTCAAGTTCCATAGAGGCTGTATTTTTGCCTTTAAAAGGACATTAATAACCTGCTCCCTGGTGATGAGGGGAGGGGGACAGGTGCTGGGGATCTCCTGGTTTACTGATGGGGGTACAGGTGGGAGATGTTTTCACTGAACTTGTCTGCCAGCAGGTTGGCTATATCTATGGCGTTTGTATATGTGGTATCTTGACCAAAAATTCAGAGCAGATTTGGGAGTTACTTTTGAGATTGCAGACGTATGCAAAGAAAGCCTTGTGATTGTCCTTAGTGGATGTGGCCAAGCTGGACTAGAAGTTAGCCTAAGAGGATTTCCCCATGACCTTATTTGCTTGGTCAGATAAAGGAGAGATTGCTTCCAACTTGGCACCTGCTCCTTCTTGGTCCTGGGCAGCAATTGTTTCTTTTTATTATAAAGTCTTTTTATTGCTGCTGTCCACCAGATAGGTTTGCTCCTCCTTGAGGAAGATGATTTGGTCATGTCAGGTATTGCTGAGTCCATGCAGCTATATAGGTTCTCATATAGTTTTTTGGTGTAGGCTTGGACATTAGTGCTTGATTCAACTGAAGTGATGGTGACTGTGAAGCTGCTTATACCTGCTCTCAGGAGGTTGTAGTCAGCTTTAGAAAATTTTTTTTGTTCAACCCTGGCAAGGGAGGAGGGGGACAGTGGAGATGGTGTTTTCGAAATTGATTGCTTTATGGTTGGATCTTACCAAGGAGGATGACACTGTAGGGGAGCTACAGTGGCTACTCATGTTGGTTAGTACCAGGTCCAAGATATTTTTCGCTCTTGTAGGGGTGTCAACCAGCTGATCCAATCCATTGGTACTGACGAAGTTGAGGAATCTCTGGGGATTCATGTTTAAGCTAGAATAGGTCTTCCACTCTAGGGTTGGGTAGTTAAAGTCGCCCAGGTTCAGGGTAGAGGGTTGAATCTTGATGTATTTAAGTAAGTCCAGATAGGTAGAGTGGGTCTCCTTAGTCATGGTTGGGGGTCTGTAGCTAGCTATGATTTGAATATGTGTTTTGTCAAGAGTTAACTGCACCTGAATTGTCTCCTGTGCATCATACTATCTGACCAGCCTGGAGGTGTGTATGTCTTTGATAAATATTGAAACTCCACCTCCCTTGGCTTTGTAGTTCTCAGTTTGGTGTCTGAAAGTATGGTAGGACAAGTAACCTGGTAAGGTTGGGGTGTTCTCCACAGCTTTGAACCAGGTTTCAGTGACTGCACAAATGTCAGCATCTTCCAGGGTGAGGAATGCTTGCAGTGAGTGCAGTTTCATGTTAAGACTCCTAGCGTTTAGCAGCATAACCTTCAAATTTAGTTTAGAAGAATTTTTCACATTGGTAATTTTGTCCTCGTGACTTTGCCTAAAAAAGGCACTATGGGGGAGGCAAGAGCCTTTGTCAGAAGGCTGAAGCCCAGAAGAGACAGATGAAGGTCATCTCTGGCAAAACATCATGGTCTGTCAGTCATGTGCTCCCAGGCTGTCAGGTACTGGATCCCCTTGGAATGACACCAGAAACTAAGTCAATTCTTAAAGTCAATCATTTTCTGTTGGTATTGAGGCATCATTCTGGGTGATGGTAGGATACTGCTTAAGGTTAGGGATATACCTGCCTGGGACACGTTTTCAGTGAGCTCAATCATGTCTCTCTTCATATAGTCCAGAGAGATACGTCTTAAGTCATTCACACCAACATGTTTGGATTTGTACGGAATTCTTAAGCAATGAAGCTGCAAGGTATCCTGCTAACAAGATGTAAGTGCTGTATTGGGTTTTAATACTAGTAAAACACTTTGTGCTTCTATACATTTTCTTTCTTTCTTTCTTTCTTTTTCTTTCTTTCTTTCTTTCTTTCTTTCTTTCTTTCTTTCTTTCTTTCTTTCTTTCTTTCTCTTTCTCATTGGCGGTACATTGAACAGATAAAACTTTATGCACTACAAAGAACTATGATTGTGACCTGATTAGAACTTTTTATTATGTGTTCTCTTCAGAGGTGTCAAGCTTCACTCTTGAGATGAATTTCTTTGCATCCATTTTTAAACACACAATAAGCTAGTTATTAGTGCAGACCCAATCATAACCCTCTATTATAAACCTGTACTATAGACTGAGGACAGGATTTAGACAAATAAAGCACTATTAAAAAAAACTCAAATATGCCTCTTCCTTATTACATGTGCATTATTGTCAGAAGTAGCCAGAAAACATTAGTGAACAGGTTGAGGTGTTAACATAGCATTCCCTTCACATAGTCTGAATCTCCCAGTTTCCATTGGCATAGTGAGTCACCGTGAATAAGTCACTTATATAAGCAGTGTTCTGGGCATCATT
This sequence comes from Protopterus annectens, assembly GCF_019279795.1. Taxonomy (NCBI): domain Eukaryota; kingdom Metazoa; phylum Chordata; order Ceratodontiformes; family Protopteridae; genus Protopterus; species Protopterus annectens. The sequence continues at coordinate 1,483,304,556 of NC_056741.1, read as the reverse complement.
CCTGAAAAGAGAGATTTGTGTTCAGTAGGTTTAGCTGCTTAACAAATAAATTAAATCATTTAAAAACAGTTTTATCTCTGCTGTAAAAATGTTTTCCTAAAAACATCTTTGAATTCTAGAGCAAAATAAAGAAAAGCTCAACTTTAACCCTTTGAGAATAAGCTGTCTGCACCTATTCAGCACAGAGTAACTCATTATAATATTATAATAATATAATTATTCATTATTAATATATATATATATATATATATATATATATATATATATATATATATATATTGTTTTTTTTTTTAATATCTACTCTTCCCTCATTAGGCCAGTCATCAAGTACAATGCCCCATTTGGCATGTACTTCACTAGACACCTGCAACAACTGGAGAGGCCACAAAAGTACCTCACAAAGAGGATCCTAGGACTTAAACACTTGTCCTATATGGAGAGACTCAAAAAACTCCAACTGTTCTCTGTCTCATATCGCCTACTTAGAGGCGATCTCTGCTTGACTTACAAAGCCATGTCTGACCCAGCTCTCCTAGAAATGCTACATCTAAGGAAATCCCAACCCCTCCACACCACACCCTCCAGAGCCCTCAACCTCATTACCACATTCAACAGAACATGCTGGGGAGACAGGTTCATAACCCAGAGACTGCCCATGCTATGGAATAGACTTCCTATACATGTCAAGCAGAGTACCTCACTGGCCCTCTTCAAGAGAAATCTTGATGAGTAAATGGGAAATAGAAATTTCACCCTAGGGATCTCTCCAGTGGTGCTACTCGACAAAGGTATTAGGAACTAAGGTCGGATGGCATGATGCCAGGGTAATCCTATGGGCTAGGATTGTAAAGGCTCCAGGGCCATTAGCCTAGTACATTCTTATGAACCTTTGAACCGAGCTTCTACCTTTGACTGTCAGCATGCTTATGACTTTACAGATCTGTAAGATTCTTCTAAATGAGTAACTTAATTCAAGAACATTTTTATGCACTGTGTTTCAAGGATTGTAGTATGATTTGCTGTGCCGCATTTAAGCAAATCATGGTCCTTCTGGCCCAGTCCATTGAACAGACCCTTACTGAACTATATTTCATATGAGGATGTATATACCTTACCCCTAAATCCAAGGTTACAAAGCCTCAGAGTAAATGATTTATATTGCGGGTTCAGGTCTATTTCTTGGAACAGTTTTATAAAATTGTGGTTTGCAGAAAAGTGAGATAGTCAAGTAAATAAATCTCCATGAAGAAAACTATAAGATATGCGTACTTGTTTTGCTACCCACCATGGATAAACCTTAAAAGAAAAATATTGATAAAAATTAAAGCTCTCAGTAGTACAAGAGGTAAGCAGTATTGTGAAAGACTGCACAAAAAGGTGGGTGCAGGGAGAGAAAATGCCCTTACATTTGTGAAAAGAAACAGTATAAATGCAGAACTGTCTCATATGTATGGCTCACATACTGTCTGTATTTTAAAAGCTATTAAGTAATCAGTACACTGGTACTTATAGATCACAAGGCTAGTGCCTTTTCACCAGCATTCTAAGATTGCCTGTCAAGTATGGATACTGTCTATTCTAGTATGAGTAGATTATTGCTATCTATTTAATATATTTCCAGCTGGAAAACAAAAAAAAAATTCATCTAATAGAAGAGCGATGCTACTACCAGTAATGGCAAAAGAAAAAGAAAAGAAGATGATTGCTGTTTCATGGGTTGTACTAGGCTATCGGAGCAAGGATTTATATATATATATATATATATATATATATATATATATATAAATATATATATATATATATATATATATATATATATATATATATGGATAAAAGCTAGGGCGAGATTTATAGGGTGTCTCTCTCCATTAGAGACATAGGTGCTAGAGCAGGGATATATTTATAATTTCCTATCCATTGGTCCAGGTTATCTCGAATGGGTCAGGGAAGACTTCTGATTCACATGGATGCGAAGCCTGTTCCACAGAAGAGGAATTCTCTGAAACAATAATTGTCCATACAACATGTCCTGTGTATATTGCAAGTAATGCTTAAATCCCTAGATAGAGTAATTCTGATGCTATTCATTTTGCAGATATGAAAAAGGTGCATCAGAGTGAGATCCAAGGATACCTTGTATGCTAGGCATAAATCGCCTATCAACAGTCTGTAGGAAATGGAGAATAGAGGGAGGGCTTTGAGACAATCTGCATAAGGGCATGCTGTTTACACCCTGTATTCTTTCTGTAAGGAACGCATGTGGACATTCTAGTTGATGAATGTGCCTGATCAGGTGCATAAAGAGAATTGATTACAGTGGAACAATGACTTCCTTGGACCTAGATGCCATGCCCTTGCTTATAAGCTGAGCAACATAGAATTATGTTTTTACTGCCTCAGACTCATGTTGCTTAAAAGCCAGGTTACTATCTATGTACACACCTAAATCTATGCTTGCTAGTTCTACTCTTAGGAGTATGTTATCAATGAGGTAATTTCCTATGGTAGCTGACTTTGCAAAGGGTATTATTATAAATTTATTGGCATTAAGTTTTAAACTGTGGTTTTGGCACCAGTCATTTGTCTATGTCAGTATGTTGGGGGGATTCTATGACTACTCATACTTTGCAGTCATCTGCAAACTTGGCCAACCAGAGGTCTTTGACAATGTTCTTGACTTCCAAGAAGTAGATGTCAAAAAGGACAGGCACTGCACTGATCCCTGAGGGAATCCACTGGTAACCAGCTTTTTTTGTGGAAGTGCTCTCCCATATCTTAACTTCTGAAGTCCTATTTGACAGTCAGCTGACTATCCAGCAGCAGGGAATTTTATCAAATGCCTTTGCCAGGATAAAGTAGGCAATGCAAATCCCTTTTTACCCTTATTCAATGCCTTGTTGACCTTCGCTGATAAGTCCACTAGGTTGAGTAGGCATGATCTGCACTTGCCAAAACTAAACTGGGTTGGATTCAGTGTTTGAACATTTTCTGTATCCTTATTAATAATCTCCATGATAATTCTTTCCATGTATTTGCGTATGAAACTAGGCAGCCTTATGGGTCTGTAATTTCTAGAGTCTGTTGATGGCCCAGCCTTATGTAGAGGGGTGACTATTGCAGTTTTCTATTTTTGTGGCACAAAACCTGATTAAACAGTGACTCCATTGGTGTTGATAGGTCACACTTTTTAGCAGGCATCCAGGGATATTATTGGGGCCCTGATATGTTTTTGGCCTTAGAAAGTGCATCTAGGAGATGCTACCTAGTGATATTTAAGGGGCTTGTATGATGGTATTTCCTGGAGGTGACTGGGGAGGCAACATTTGAGCTGAATTTGTAGGCCAGCAGATTTGTTTTATCTTCCAGCACCATGGAGTTGGCTTAATTTACAATCACTTATGCACACTACTGTTGCTGTTTTTGAGGTTTCAAATGTAGTTAAAGAAAGTTCTGGGGTTTTCCTTTGCTTAATAGGGTATCTTTACCTCAAATTTGGCTTTTGTATACTTAATTTAGTTGTTTATTTATATTGATGAGACTATTTTATTCTGCTTGGCATAGTAGTTCGTAATCTTAACTGACTTTTTTTCTTTTGTTGTGCAACTTGTTTGTTTGTTTTGATTCCACTAGGATGGTTTGTTTGTTGAGTAAGTTTTGTACTTATTTCTGGCATTCCACTAGGATGGTTTGTTTGTTGAGTAAGTTTTGTACTTATTTCTGGTAGGCACATCTGTCTCTATGCACTTATTGACGTGGTGTCTTTGAACATTTCTGTATAGGCAACTATGTTCCCAGAGTTTGGGGGGGGGGTTTGAAATGTTGGCAGGTTATCTCTTAGTAGTAGAAAGTTTGCCTTACTTCTTAAATGTTACAGGTTAATCAGGGACACAAAATGTATTTTTATTATGATGAAGAATGTTTGTGGCCTGACATTACCTGAGATGATACTACACTAGTGGGTGTCCAACATTTTTCTGTTTGTGAGTATACCAGGTCAAGTATGTTGCGCACCTAGTGGGTGTATGGACCATCTGGTGCAAGGTTTTGTGTTAACAGACTCCAAGAATCTCTGGACCTGTAAATATGGTGTCATATAAGTATCCCAGGATATAGTGGGGTAGTTGAAGTCACCCATGGCTGTGATTTTGGGTTGAATGGTGGGAACGTCCAGTAAGTCCAGGTAGAAGTTATGGGTCACTTGGGTCATAGAGTTTGACCGATAGCTTGCAATGATATGATATGGAACTTTGTCTATGGAAAGCTGGACATGGAGAAGCTGAAATGAATTGTACTGTTTTACTAGTCTTGGGTTGAGTCTGTTGTTGTTATAGATTAAGATACCTCCACCTTTGGTCCCTGTCTATGCAGTTGCTGGTCTGAATGCATGGAAGGCATTGTAGCCCTGCACTGTCTGGGTTGTCTTTTCTCTCCATGGGTTTTCTCAATAACCTCACAGATGTCCAAATTCTCCAGAGTGAGAAGAGCCTAGTTGGAGTAGAGTTTCTTGTTTAGGCTCCTGGCATTGAGCAGTAACACCTTTAGAATCCCTTGGGTTGGTTTTGCTATGTTAGATGGTTTCTCAGTTTTGCATTGCTTAAAAAAGGCTATATGGGGAAGGACAGTGTTTTCACCAATATTCAAAAGCCAAGAAGTGGCAGGTGCAATGCATCTGTGGACCATATATTTCCATACTGACAAATATCATAACCCCCTTGCAATGACACCAGAAACTAAGCCAGTTATTGAAATCAATCATCTTTTGTTCATATTAGTGCACCATCCTTGTTGAAAGTAGAATACTGCTCAGTCCTAGGCACATACCAACCTGAGGCACATAGTCCAAGAGCTCCATAATGTGTCTGTTCAAATAGTCATGTGAGGTATGTCTCAGGTCATTTACATCCACATGGGCTATGACTCTGAGTCATGCTGGTACACGTGGTCTTATAACTTGTGATTTGGCTGATACTGCCTCTGCCAGACGGATGACTGTGATTTCCTCCATTATTCAGTATAGTGACCAGGACATCTATATATGTCACAGTGGACTCTCCTATGATTAAAATATTGGGTAATATGCTGACTTGCCTTATGGGCATTATTTCAATAATCATCACACAGTCGTTCATGAAGTCACTTAGTATGGTGTAAACCTAGAATATAAAAAATAACCTAGATGAAACTGCATTGCCTTATTCTGTCTAGAAATGTATACTTAACTGGCTGACATCCATTCAATCCATCAATTTCTTTTCAGGTATAATATAGGAACTTTGATGTGATTAAGGTACTTGTTCAAAGTTGCACTGTTTGTAGTCATAAACTGATGGACTTGAGCATGCTCTAAAGAAAGTAGTTACTTTGTAACTTGTAGCACTAGTCACCTGGGATATACTGCTATGCAGATTGTTACATAAAGTGAAATTCAGGGCTCATACACTGGTGACAGTGTCAGAGTCTGTTCAGGTAGATAGAACATGGCAACCTCTTTGACTTCCAGCATGATATTTATTTGGGGTCAAAATAAAGGTCTTATGTTTAGCTGTACTACTGTTAAGGTGATGCAGAGGATGTCATCTGACTTACTGGTGGCCAAAGCTTAGTGGCAGTCTATCACTGCTACATAGCTTACCTGAATGACTAAAATCACTTATCCTTGGGATGCCTTTCAAATTTCAAGGTGAAGCAAAATTCCCATCTGATGACACTAAGCTTTAAGAGAACTATGGTAGGGGTACAGTGTAACTGACATCTGAGTGTGATGTAGATATTTGCCGTCCCCTGTGCAAGGCTACTTTTGTCATTTTAACACCACTGTTTATCTGCAGCCCAGCAAAAGAACTTCAGAGAAATAGTGTCTGTGTATAACTCATGGAGCTGTCATAATCCTGGGTTCCTGAACAAAAAGGGTTACTAGGCGTAGATGTCACCCTGAAAATAAAACATCACCACTCTTTCTTTTAACACTTGAGCAACAATGCAGGATACATTATGGTTAAAATATGTACCACAGTGCATGAGAAAATGAGAAGGCTACTGCACAGCATAACTAAATGTGTCTGTAAGGTGTGCACCTTATAGACACAAGGTGCACGGTTTGATTCACAAATATGATAATTGGCCAGGCTTAAAATGGTCCACAAAAGCAGTTAGCCTAGTACTAACCAATGAACCTATGAATACAGTCAGAGGACCTTTAAATAAAATGTCAGGAAAAGTGAGAAAAATGCAAATGCCAAACTGCATGAACAGATTTCACCTCAAATTAACCTTCTACTGTGTCTGGATTTTTATTGAGCAAATTGCCTAGCAACATGTTTCAAATTAGCAACAGAACATTGACAATGTCTAAAATAAAACCTAAATAGGAAAAAAATGATGTTGATCTGACTGACCAACAAGCAAGCAAAGTAGTATAGTATGTCATGAGACAAATTTAAAAGTAAAATTAATGAGGACACAGTGAATCAGTTTGAGAGCAAATACATGGACAGATTTAATCCAGCTTTTTGGTCTGACATTTCAACATTTTTCAGTTTACAGGCCAAATTGTAGTGGCAGCAATAAACTGTCATTATCAATGTCTTTCTTATCCAGTTTTAATAAAATGAGAACTATTTGCCATTTGCTGTCAATTTTCTAAGATATAAATATCATGCAAAGAGCTGCTAAACCTCATAGGTGTGTCACACAAAATTGACTAATACTTATATTATTTTCCATTTCTTAATTTCAAAGTCTGTGGAAAGAGTTTTGATCATTTTAGATTAAATACTATTTTCCAATCATTTTGATTTTATGCCTTTTGCTGGTATCATCTGATTGGATTTTGTACTTCACAAATTCAGTTTTAAGTTTCATTTATTGCATTTTTTTATTTAAGGTGGTGGTTATATTGTATACATAATTATGGTACTGGACCACAGGGCAGTTTGATTTTGAATTTTCCATGGTAGTTCTGGTAGGGACTACTGGCTCTCTGCATTTTTCTAAAAGGAATGAGGCACTCCTTTGAGGCTTGCTAATGTGTCAGGGTTAGGGGTGGTACAGGCAAAAGTGAATTTTGATATTTCATCACAGAGTAGGTTGAGGATGGCATGTTTATAGTCCTTAAATTCAGTGGGGCTTGCTCTGGTGGCTTTTGGGAGTTAAAAAGAGAAGGTCACAAGTTTGTGATCAGACTTCACTGTTGAAGAGATACCAGAGGAGTAGTGCAAGAACCAGACATATTTTAGTTATTTATTCGTTCATTTATCCTTTGTTGATCAGATCACTCCCTATAGGCTAGTAGGATTTTTTCAGGGGAGACTTGAGGTGGTACTTATACTTTTAGGGAAAATTTGGCCAGGACAACTGGGAAATTTTTCTTCCATCTCAGGCAGATGGACCTCAGTTTAACATTTCAGTCAAGGGATGACACACTCCAGAATGCAACACCTGCCTTATACTGCACTGCAGTGTCAGCAATCTATCTACCTAATGAGGGAATAGAAACCAGGGGAGCGTATTACCTGTTGCACCACTGAAAGTACAAGTATTTGTAGGCACATTAAATATGCTCTCCAGAACTGACAAGCTGAAACTTTCTCCTGCAATCTCTGCAGCACACATACAACCTAAATGAAGTTAAAAGATTTTTTTCCAAGTGTCCTGGTTATTTCATTTCTTTTTCATTTTCTAGTCATGCTATGTTGCTCCAGAGAAGTGTAACGTAGCTAGTTAAGACAATCAGAAATGAAAATGCATATAAATTTTATTAAAGTAGTTAAATTTTATTCAGTACCAGCAATCCATCAAACATGCTTTGAAGAAAAAAAAACAACAGGAGCAAGTTCCACCAGGATTTATTATAAACAAGAAAATCTCTCTCTCTGACGTCTCGGCCAAAGCCTTCAAGGAGAATGAAACACTTACATAAAAAAGCAGTTTATATACACAAGCATAATAAAATGATTAAACAATTAATCAATTTAAACAGCAATTCAACAAGCTAATACTCTCCAATTGAGCTCTTCATTTAGCCCAAAAGGAAACATGGTTTTAAATTTTAAAATATATACAGCTTCTTTCTGCACTAACACAGTTTTAACATCAGTATTACTAAACATAGAGACACAAACTTGTTCTAAAACAGTTCCTTTCAAACCATCATTACATTTATTATGTGCTTTTAAAAAATGTGCTGCAACTGGGCTGTCTTCACCATTTTTGATGTCTCTTAAATGCTCTAAAAATCTTATTTTAAAAGCCCTCTTTGTTTCACCAATGTAAAACTTATTGCAGGGGCATTGTAGAGCATAAATGACACCCACAGAATTACAACTAAATACACCCCGACTATCAAATTTAACCTTGTTAATAAAGTTAAAATTGGATACAATGTGTTTGCAAACCTTACATTTCCCACAGGGAAAAGTCCCAACTTTAACAGGTTCCATATACATTCTTAACAAGGGCATCATAATCTTAGATTTTACAAGAAAATTTTTTATATTCTTACCCTTACGGTAAGAAAACTTCATATTTACATCAAGCCATTGTTGAACATTCCTAAGAGAACTAAAATAAAGCCAAAATTGGCTAACAATGTCAAGAAACTGTTTAGTAAAGCATCCATAAGTAGTTACAAAATAAATATTTTCCTTAGTTAAACTTGTATTATCCTGTTGTATCATGCTACAAGTCCTCTGATAAATAGATTTTTCATGTCTAGGTTTAACCCCTGTACACAACCTTGTAAAACTTTTTTCCAAAATATTCTTGCCATAACCTCAGGTAGAAAAAGATTCCACCAAGAGGCACATTTCTTTATGGAAAATATCAGATCTGTTACATAACCTAGAAATACGTAACATTTCACCATACGGTAAAGCCTCAATTACATGGAAAGGGTGCCCACTATTGCCATGTAAATACTGACATGTCCCTTCAAATTTTTTATTGGGCGAAGTTATAATATTCTCCCCATCTGAAATGTCTAATACTACATCCAAAAAGGGAATAATATGTCCAATGTTTAGGCCATCAAATTGGATATGATATTTGTTAACATTAATTTTATTAAAAAATTCAATAATTTCATCTCTGTCACTATCCACCAAAAATATTAAATCATCAACGTACCTAAAATAATGAATGACATGTTCTTGAAAAAATCTTTGTTTATAAATCACATTTACTTCAAAGAAACCCATAAAAAGATTAGCATACATGGGGGCAAATGAAGCCCCCATTGCTGTACCTTGTAACTGATGATATAAAACATTATTAAACTCAAAAAAATTATGTGTTAAACAAGAATGAACCATTTCCATCACATATTCTGAAGCAGGTGAATTTCCCAAGAAGAACCTTAAAGCTTCCAAACCAAATTCATGTCTAATGCGTGTATACAAACTTTTTACATCAATACTGACCCATATCATATCACGACTTATCTTAACATTTTTTACCTTGTTCAAAAAATCAAAGACATCACTTATATAAGAAGGCAATTTAGTAACATGAGGGGACAAAAAATGGTGTAGAAAGACACCTAGGTTATGTAGAAAATACTCTGACCCTGATACTATAGGCCTACCGGGAGGTTTTTGCAAATTCTTATGAATTTTAGGCAGGCAGTAAAATAAAGCCATTTTACAGCCTTTTACCTGAAACTTTTTTCTAACATCTGACTGGCAAAAATAGCCTAATCTTAGTCCCTTATTAATCAACTCCATATATTCATTAATAGCTGTAAAAAAAACTTCAGGTTCCACAGCCTTATATGTGTTAATATCACAAAGATGTTTCATACACATATCCAAATAATCAGGAAAACTCATGACCACCAGTTTGTTGCCCTTGTCAGAGGGCTTGAAAACAATGTCATCCATCTTACTTAAAGTTAACAAGGCCTTCCATTCTTGAATAGACATATTATAGACTATATTAGACCTATTGTTCATAAAATCTTTATATGCTAACTCAGAAAAATAATTCACCAGGCTAACAAATTGACATACCTCCCCATTAAGAATTTCAGGCATGAAAGTACTATGAGAAGGAACATTAGAAGTATCAAACATAGAATATGCATTATTTTCATTTTCAGAAGCACATGAATAGAAACTATCTGTAGAACTTTCAAAACTCTCATCATCCATTTCTAATACAGAAGAAGTGTTCTTACTAAAAAAATGTTTCAAATGCAGTTTCCTAGAAAAAGAAAACATATCACTTTGAATGTCGTGCAAACGAGTAACCACCGTAGGGACAAATTTAAGTCCCTTGTTTAGCACACACATTTCAGTATCACTAAAAATATAACTCGATAAATTAACTACATATTCAGTTGCATTGAACATTACATTAGTATAGGGAACAAAACAAGAATTACCGCCTTCCCCGTTTAAACCCCCCTTGTCCAAAACGCTGCCCACCTGGGTTTGCAGACTGTTCCCAAGTCCGTTTTTGTCCCTGGGCTGGAGGAATCGAGGAAGAAGAGGAGTTTCCCCGAAAAGTGTGACGAAATCTGTCCCTTTGCTCAGCTGCTGGAAGTCCTGGGAAGTCGCCATCATTCCAATCTTCTTCATGCGAAGTGTAGCCTCCTTCTGAAGCCGAGGAATTGAACGCTTGATTCCCAGCGTCATCTGGGTAAAACCTAACCTGTTTACGGCGTTTAGAGCGTTCAGTCCTGGATATGAAAGCCTTATTGGATTCATAGTCACGAATGTCCCGCAAAAGTTTCCCCTTCTTTCTGTTTACCAGAGTTACTTCATACTCCTTCAATTTACCGTTGGTTTGCTTAAGAAAATCATCAAATACGGACAGCGGAACCGCATTTGTCAAATCAGTACACAGTTTTTTAATACCAGAACACAGTTCCTTATGTTTTATCTGATCGCGTTCTATAAGTATCTGGAGCCATTCACTCACACATTTGTGGGCAGCATGTACCCACCTTTTGTGGAAAGAAATGTCTGTATCCACACTCAAATCAAATGGACTAGAGGGATCCTTAAATACTCTCAGACCGCTAGGAGTAGTGTCAGTCTCCACATATTTTTGTAGCCCACAGATATTGTAATGCACTGAAGTTTCCTTCCACATCAATTTCTCCAGTTCATCAAATAATGTTTTATGTTCTGTATTAACTGTTAACGAGATTTTTCTACCCACACCAGAAAAAGGATTAGTGGGTCTCGAACGTCTGTCCTCCTCCCATTTTTCCCAAATACTGGTGGCTTCATTTAAAACTCTTTGTGGAGCATGTCTCTCACCTCTGTCCGGTTGATTAGAAGCAGTAGAAGAATTCACCAGGAAATTATCCAGGGACATTTGACTTCCCTCCATATTATCTCTAAAAATCCGAGGTAGATGGAACTGTGGATCAGTAGGCATAAAGCTGGAACAACAGGAACCAAACCAAATAGCAAAAAAACAACAGGAGCAAGTTCCACCAGGATTTATTATAAACAAGAAAATCTCTCTCTCTGACGTCTCGGCCAAAGCCTTCAAGGAGAATGAAACACTTACATAAAAAAGCAGTTTATATACACAAGCATAATAAAATGATTAAACAATTAATCAATTTAAACAGCAATTCAACAAGCTAATGCTCTCCAATTGAGCTCTTCATTTAGCCCAAAAGGAAACATGGTTTTAAATTTTTAAATATATACAGCTTCTTTCTGCACTAACACAGTTTTAACATCAGTATTACTAAACATAGAGACACAAACTTGTTCTAAAACAGTTCCTTTCAAACCATCATTACATTTATTATGTGCTTCTAAAAAATGTGCTGCAACTGGGCTGTCTTCTTTACCATTTTTGATGTCTCTTAAATGCTCTAAAAATATTATTTTAAAAGCCCTCTTTGTTTCACCAATGTAAAACTTATTGCAGGGGCATTGTAGAGCATAAATGACACCCACAGAATTACAACTAAATACACCCCGACTATCAAATTTAACCTTGTTAATAAAGTTAAAATTGGATACAATGTGTTTGCAAACCTTACATTTCCCACAGGGAAAAGTCCCAACTTTAACAGGTTCCATATACATTCTTAACAAGGGCATCATAATCTTAGATTTTACAAGAAAATTTTTTATATTCTTACCCTTACGGTAAGAAAACTTCATATTTACATCAAGCCATTGTTGAACATTCCTAAGAGAACTAAAATAAAGCCAAAATTGGCTAACAATGTCAAGAAACTGTTTAGTAAAGCATCCATAAGTAGTTACAAAATAAATATTTTCCTTAGTTAAACTTGTATTATCCTGTTGTATCATGCTACAAGTCCTCTGATAAATAGATTTTTCATGTCTAGGTTTAACCCCTGTACACAACCTTGTAAAACTTTTTTCCAAAATATTCTTGCCATAACCTCGGGTAGAAAAAGATTCCACCAAGAGGCACATTTCTTTATGGAAAATATCAGATCTGTTACATAACCTAGAAATACGTAACATTTCACCATACGGTAAAGCCTCAATTACATGGAAAGGGTGCCCACTATTGCCATGTAAATACTGACATGTCCCTTCAAATTTTTTATTGGGCGAAGTTATAATATTCTCCCCATCTGAAATGTCTAATACTACATCCAAAAAGGGAATAATATGTCCAATGTTTAGGCCATCAAATTGGATATGATATTTGTTAACATTAATTTTATTAAAAAATTCAATAATTTCATCTCTGTCACTATCCACCAAAAATATTAAATCATCAACGTACCTAAAATAATGAATGACATGTTCTGGAAAAAATCTTTGTTTATAAATCACATTTACTTCAAAGAAACCCATAAAAAGAAACATGCATTGAAGTTCTAATATTCTATTACTGTCCTAAAACATAAAGCCTTAATTTACACTTATATCCTTTGGTTTTATTGACTACATAAGTCTAAATTACAAATAAAATAAGGACAGGGGCTCACCCTTATTTTTCTAAGTTTGGTAATGGTATGGTCAGACCTTTGGAGATGCAAAATGCAAGGATGACCTTGCTGCATTGTGAGATAAATACTTGACTACAATCCAGATGGTCCATGTTTTATTAGTGGCATTGCATTAGACATGGCCAGGAAAGAGGGGATGATGGGAGATGGTAGTTGGGGGGGTGAATGTCAGTTAGACTATGCTAAGGGACGGAGGTGGAGCTGGTTTTAGTTATTCCATTTGTTGCCTCCTGTAAGAATATAGGTGTACTGCCCTCAGGATTAAATCTTAAAAGGCAAGAATGCATATCTGTGTGCGGTTTGTGGAGGTGGTTGATATGCATTTTGTAGAATAGTAGTTGTTAGTAGTAGTTCCCAGGGAAAAAAATCGCTGTTCCAAGAAACACGCACACAACACAAGCATACCAGAAAAACAGCAATCCACACACATGCACTTAAAATCCTACATCGAACCCTACACTAAGCTGTACATACACTACTATCTATCCACTTACCTTAACCCAAACCCTAACCCTAAGGTATGTCACTATCGCACACTCACCAGACCTGTGCCCTAACCCTAACTCACCTATCCCGCCCTAACCCTAAAGTCTGTCACTATCGCACACCCACCTCGCCCACGCCCTAACCCTAACTCACCTAACCCATGCCCTAACCCTAACGTCCACACAGTCGCGCACTTACCTAAACCTGACCCGTAACTTTCCACCACAGTGCTGAAAATCACAAAGCCACAGAAATGGCCCACTGAATACTTTCCCTGGGAAAGAATTTGGTGTTCCATGGCTTCGCGATAATCAGATTTCGAACTTCACAGTTCGAACATATGGTGTTCGATCATCAGCCATTTTGACAAACTGATATAGACCCCAATGAAATAACTGGGCTGGCTCCTATCCATTTGATGAATACATTTGCTAATTAACAGCAGGCAAGTGCACTACAAAGATCCCCTGGACAATGGGAAAACTGTGTGTGTGTGTGTGTGTGTGTGTGTGTGTGTGTGTGTGTGTGTGTGTGTGTGTGTGTGTGTGTATGTGTACACACAAATGACTGTTGGTGTGGTGGTCCTGTATGGTTTAGTAGTAATGGTGAGAACTGTTGCATTTAAGAAAGCAGTGATATTACCAATGAAATAAGCATCTTGCTTATTACTTAAGCCATTCAAATAATGATGTAATTTTAAATGCATTTGCCTCATTTTCTAAACCTCTAACATATTTTCAATATTTTGTTACTTATATACATATAGAAGCATTTCTGTCATTTATAAAGAAACCAAATGTAGGTATATAGAGTTACTTTTGTAAGTGTATTTTACATCATAACAGATGCAAGTCAAAATAAATATATATGGTATTCATATATATATATATATATATATATATATATATATATGTGTGTGTGTGTGTGTGTGGGTCTACTGATTTTAATTGAATAATCCAAACCTCAGCCTCTTAAAAACTGACTGCAAAAGGTCAACAAACCAAATGGCGATATACTATCATGCTTGTGCAAAGAAAAAGTCTTGGTGCATGCAATTCTTTCTTTAAAAAAATCAAAAACAAAAAACATATTTTTGTCAGTGGGCAAACCCTCCTGCACCCCTTGTTAATTCCATATACTACCACTAAGATCACACAATGTCAGGTAAAAGGCATATGCCCTAAACCTTAAAATTGTGCAGTGCCAATCATCTGTTTTAGTAGACCAAGTGTGGTTGATTAAACAAATGTTGACCAAGAGGGTCGATATTAAATCAACAAACGCTTAGAAAAGTGAATGATGATTTATCGACCCCATTGAAGTGAAAGCTTACAAACTCGAAATCGCTATTCCAAAAAAGAATGCATCTTCAGTCATCTAATAAGAACCCGACCAAGAACATTTTTTATCAAATGCAAGCCACACACACACACACACACACACACACACACACTTATATATATATATATATATATATATATATATATATATATATATATAAAACCCTTGTGCGTGAAAGTAGACTTTTATGATGTTCTGAACTGGGCAGTTTTGTCAATACTGGTTCATGCATTTTGTTTCATTGCCTAATGCCT
This sequence comes from Protopterus annectens, assembly GCF_019279795.1. Taxonomy (NCBI): domain Eukaryota; kingdom Metazoa; phylum Chordata; order Ceratodontiformes; family Protopteridae; genus Protopterus; species Protopterus annectens. The sequence continues at coordinate 1,483,289,520 of NC_056741.1, read as the reverse complement.
ACTGGAAAAAATTTAAAATGCAATTTGTGTGTGGAGTTTTGTCATTATTGATTCATGCATTTTGTTTCATTGCCTACTAGAAAAATGTAAAAACAATAAATTTAAAATGCGCTCTAACTTTAGTCTAACAAGTGTGCTGTATTATACAAGGAATATAATTTAATAAAGTCAGGAGGGTGTATCAAAGAACACATGTATGTTTCTTGTTTTGTGTGCAAGGGGCCTATGATTTGAAAACAGCCCAAAGGTAATCTTTTTTTCACCACTGGCCACATGCATTTTCTTTGGGTGTGGTGTGAGTTTCAATGCTGTTTCATTGAATGTGAGTTTTAAGGGCAGAGACATTTTAATGCCAAGTCTATTTTCATTGTGAGACAGTATTGCTTTGTTTACCAGCTATCTATTATTGTTTGTACATTATGCTATAAAATGTGAAACTAAAATCCAAATGACCATTGTAGAAGTAAAGCAGTATGCACACATTAGTTTTTATGGTAAATGGGGTTTAATAGCTAGGTAATGGGACATTGGAATGGCTGCAGGGGGACTCTGGTACCATATTTTGGTTGGCTTTAGTTTGCATTTGAAAGTTGGTATCCCACAACTAATTTAAGTCTGGCAGGGTTACATAATTATGTATGCAAATTTTATGTAATCAGCTTATCGATTTGTACCTGTTTTTCATGGACCTTGTCCAGATTTTTGATGTTTCCAGGTTGAGTGGTATGGTGTGTGTGTGTGTGTGTTTGAGTGTGTGTGTGTGTGTGTGTGTGTGTGTGTGTGTGTGTGTGTGTGTGTGTGTGCGCGTGTGTGCGCATGCGTGTGTGTGTGTGTGTCTGTGTGCGTGCTTTCACATGTGTGTGTGTGTGTGTGTGTATATACATATATATATATATATATATATATATATATATATATATATATATATATATATATATATATATATATAAACAAATCCCAAAATTATGGAGACAGGCACAGAAGTAAAAATCCAAAACATTTCTTTCAAAACATTCATTTAAGTAACAAAACATTTGCATTTCATTATGTTTTCTCTGTCTCTGATCTTTAAAGATGCAACTTACTTTTCCAAATTTAATTTTCATTTTATTCTCATATTAATTTAGAACTAATGGTGAATGCTATCTTTCTTATGCAGTCTGTGTTTTGCGATATAGAGGGCATAATATTTTTTAACACAATAGTCAAAAATGGCGATTAACCCCCAAAATGCATAAGATAATGTATACCAAGCTTGAAGAAACTTGTCTGTATTTGTGAATGTTCAAACTGTGTATACATGTAGACAACAGGAAAAGAATGTTACTCAAACATCTTAAAATTTGTGTTAATGTAACCACCATATTTACTGTTTAATCCAGATAGAAATGAAAAAGTGGGTTCTCCTTTCTAATAGGGAGTCCTACAGGTAATCAGCTGTGACTAATGTATTGCAAAGATCATTAAACTTAAATTTTAATCCATATGGCATTAGAAACCAGGACTTCAGTCAGCAGCCATTTTACTACTGCGTGCCAATTCATGCATTATTTCTTTCCAGGACTGCAATCTCTCATGCATCCCTAATGGATGAGGCACACCTCTTATCCCCTTAATTTAGTATTCTCACTCCATGGTTACTCAACAGCAGTGATGGGTTTAATACCCTGATTTTAACTATTTGGTATGCCATGCTCACCTCAAAGAATGTATAACCTCATTGTGTGAGAGTGAGAGAGAATAAAGATTTTCAGGAATATACAAAAAGGTAATGTATAGCCCACCATATTTGCTAATGCAGGAAAATGCAACTCTACACAAAACAAAATGTGTGTGTTACTGTAAAACTAGCTATGTATATTCCTTTGACCAATCAACATTCCTTGGTGGCTTAAAGTATAGTAGATAAGACTTAAGGATGCTGACAGTGTGAATCTTGACAATTCATTACATGTTTTTGACTACTAGCAAAATCATCTTCAGTCATATATGCTCTCTTTTTAGCATCTCTCAGCTGTGTTTAGCAGAAGTCCCAGATGTTCATTTTTTTCAACTACATCAGTTATGCAGCTTGTACTAAAGACAGAGCTGTTTGCTTTACTTGTGCGTTCAAACTCTATTCTCTAATCAGAGTAAGTACACTCCTTGTATACCCGAGATTTCTGCTTCTCACGGAAAGGCATGCTATGTGTTAATATTACTGATATCTGGCACAAACAACATAAAAACTGAGATTTGCAAAATTAGACTGTAACCATCTGTACTATCCCTTATCCTTACATAATTTTGATCTGTTTTGAATGGCTCTATATCAGTTTCTTTATTATTCAACCATAATTCATAAAGATGCTTTATTTTCATAATCAAGGAAATTTTAACATAATGTTGACTTGGTTCGAGAAGGGGGGGTGTTCAGACAGTCACTATTACTGGTATTCAACATTCACAATGTTGATATGTGAGATTCGCACACCTCAACTCAACCTTCCAAGCGTGAAGCATGTAATAAGTTCAAGTTTTTTTGATCAGAAATAAATTAGCACCTAAACCCTGGCCACTAAACACAACCCTCACCAGCAATCCATTCAAACATCCCCGCAAACATTGTCAATGCATTTAACTACAGCTTTATTAATTCAGTTATATTTTTACTCAATTGCAACAACCAAAACAATACCCACAACAAATTCCAAACCCTAAAATCCCCACCTGACAACCTATTTTGTAAACATCTAAAGCTTGCAGTAGAAGCCATAATCTACCCTCTCACTATATTGATTAACCACTCTGTCAGTGAATCCTATGTACTGCTCCTATGGAAAAGGTGTTGCATGCTCCTATCTAAAAGGTGGTCAATCAACTGAGCTTGCTAATTATAGGCCAATTGCTATTCTCTCCACTCTATCCAAGATATATGAAAAATGCATACAGTCCTAGTTACTTTACTATATTGCCCAAAAACACCTCTCTCCCTCACATCAAGGTTTCTGCCCACACCTTTGCACTTCCACATCTCTGCTTAGCTTTAATTATACAATCAACACAGAGATGAAGACAACCTAATATTAGCCTTCTTTCTTGATCCATCTAAAGCTTTTGATACTGTCTATCACACTATTATCTTATCCTGCAAAAACTCTCTAAGCTAGACCTTGATAAATCCCTCCATATCCTGGATTTTCAGCATCCTTGCTGATCATCATCAGGCAGTGAAATAGCTGACTGATGTACCATGATTTTCCCCCATACCAGTTGGACTCTCAATGGAATCTTTAATGAACTTGCCCAAACAAACCAGCATGCCACCAAAGTACAGTATGCAGATGATGGTCTGCTCAGCAAAAAACTTGACTCCCTATAACAGCTAACTCAAGAATCTTTCTCCTTAGTAGAAAATTTACTGACCCCCAAACCAGTTATAACTCAACATAAACAAATCAAAATTATTTTTCTTTTATTGAAAACATCTTGCAATAAAAATTCATCCTTCTGTGTTACCTTCTCATATAAGCCAAAAATGCAACATGTCACCCATACCACACTACTAGAAGTTCATATAGTAGAAACCCTAAAATTCAATTTCGACAGAGATGTTGTTAAAAACACGGGTAGATCTCTTATCAGCCAAGCCTCTTCCTATCCACCTACTCTGTGTTGCACCAACGTTTACCAACATCCAACTTCGTCTAAACAAGCTCGAAGAAGTTTGCAAAATTTGTAACCAACCTCTCTCATAGTTCACTCCATTGTCTAGCGCTCAGACACATCCAGTAGTGTGATCTATCCCATCAACTCAAACAACTCCAGTAGTTTGAGCTACCCCAAATACTTGTATACTCTCAACTCTCTTCTGCCCATTAGCTACTACATAAACCAAAGCACTGTCCTTCCTAACAAACCTAATACAATGTCATTCTAGGACACTGCAACCTTCCAACAAAGCCCTACTACTTATATCCAAACCTAACAACTCAGCTGGCTGCTCCCATTACTCTCACATAGTGTCCACAACCTAGACGCCATCTCTCTAACAGTTAGAGATGAACCATCACTAGTCTCTTTTAAGTTTCAACTGAAAAAATACCTACTCAACTTATGGTGCCGCAAACACTCACCAACTGATAAAATCAGTCTTCTCTCCTCTAACTGCTCTCCTTGCCAAACTCTTTATCCCTTTTTAAACAGAGTAGCTGTGTAAAATTACAACCAACATGTCTGAATGCTGTATCAATAATGTAATGAACAACTGCCATTAAAAGACTATGCCTGTTTGCATATAATTCCACTAATGATTTTCAGTTTTTTGCTCTATCTATCTACATATATATATATATATATATATATATATATATATATATATATATATATATATATGTATAGATATATATATATATATATATGTATATATATATATGTATAGATATATATATATATATGTATATATATATATATATATATATATATATATATATATATATATATATATATACACACATACATACTGTGCCACTTCACCGTAAATACATAGTAGCTATGTTTGGTGTCATTGTCAATGTTCAATGGTATTGTAATATAAGATGGCGGCACCATATGCAGCAGCAGCCTCTTTGGCTCCCTTGGTCTTGTGTTGTCTTGTTTTTTCATAGTGTAGTAGCATTTCCAGAGTTGTTAGTGACCGAGTGTAGAAAGAAGGTAGCCATGGTGTTGGTGGATCGATTGGACCAGGGGCTGTTATGGATTAACTCAGGTAGCTGGAGTGGTTGTCATGGCAAGCTTGGCTGGAGTGATTGGCCTGGTTGTGGCCATTCAGGCCTGTATGTGGAGAGGTACGCCGAGAGGAACAGATGGTGGTGACTGGGTGCTGGATGGTGTCAGAGGGTGTTGTGCTGGTTTCGAGTGGATGGTGAAGGTGAAACTGGACTGTTGCTGGTGGAGATGAGGTTGGTTTCAGTGTGGGTGGTTGATCGTGGAGACTGTGGTTGTTGACCTGGATGAGGGCAGATGGTGGACACTAGACTGTTTAAAAGTGAAATAAAAGTATACACTCCTTTCATTATATTACCTTTATCAAGTCCAACTGTTTTTCTTGTATAATCTGAGAAATTTTTAACCACTTGTAGCTATGTGTTCAACTCCTTATCCAAAGAACTTTAGAGTTTTAAGTCATCCAAAAAAGTAGATGAGAAATCTTTAAACACATTTGCTTTCTGGGTGCTAAGTTGCAAGCAATGCTTAATCTGTTAAGTGTGACTCTCTTTTTTCACCCTTTTGTTCTATTGCCATGATTGAGTTTTCTTTTAAATGACTATAAACTCTATCTGCATCCATTTCAGTAGCTTTTACATTATTGGAAGGCAATATATTCGTCTATAGTTTTTAGGATGGCTTACAGGTTCACTCTTTAGGAGGAGTATCATTTTTCTTTTTAACCAGGTTGGTGACTGTCTGGGATGTCCATATAAGTAGTTCTTATTTTGGGCTAAATCTTGGTGTAAAGATGTTAATGTTTTAGTTAGGAACTGCATCGTGGCCTGGGGGTGGGGGGGTCATTTAGAAGTTTTTCTTACTTTTATTTCAACTTCTCTGCTATTACTTCATCCCATTTTATATCCTGTACATTTAATGTCCTTACTGTTCCTTTAAATTTTTTATAGGTTCATAGGTTGATACTAGGCTATCTGCCCTAGGGCATTTATAAGCCTAGCCAGAGTGTGTTTGGCTTTCGCCACCCTTTTAGATTAGTTGACTGTGCCTCTGTATAGTAGGTCCCAGAAGGTAGCCCTTTTAAGGTTAGTTTACTGTACCTCTGTCAAGCAGGGACACAGAAGAGATCCCAGGGGTAAACTTACGATCTCCCATCCACTTGTCAAGATTTCTCTTGAAGAGGGTCAGTGAGGGGCTCTGCCTAACATGGATTGGGATTTTGTTCCAGAGTGAGGGGAGCCTCTGGGATATGAATCTGTCCCTCCAGCATGTCCTAGTTATTTCTGTGCTGAGGTTCAAGTCCCTGGAGCGTGTAGCTCTAAGGGATTTGGATTTCCTGAGGTGAAGCATGTCCATTAATTCTGGGTTGGACATGGCTTTATACATCAGACACAGATCGCCTCTGAGGAGGCGGTACACAACTGAGTAGAGCTGGAGTTTCTTTAGCCAAACTGCATAGGGCATCTGTTTGAGCCCTTTGATCCTCTTGGTGAGATACTTTTGGGGTCTTTCCAGTTGCTGAAGGTATCGGGTAAGGTACATCCCAAATGGGGCATTGTACTCAATTATGGGCCTGATAAGTGATGAGTAGAGGGGCACAATGACCTCTCTTGATCTAGATGTGAACCCTTTCATGATAAGGTGGGCTATACAGAAGGTCTTTCTAACCACTTTGGCAACGTGATTGTCAAAGGAGAGATTACTATCTACTTGGGTCCCCAAGTCCCTAATTACTTCTTCCGTACTTAATGGATTACCACCTATGTGGTAATTTGTGGGAAGTTTGTTTTCCCCAAAGGGGATGACTATGCACTTTTTGGCATTTAGCTTTAGGCCATGGCTCTGGTACCAGTTATCCGTTTCTGTGAGACCCTTTTGGAGGATGCTTGTGTCAGCTGGAGAGTCAATTACAGCACCCAGTTTGCAGTCATCTGTGAACTTGGTCAGCCATAGTCCACCCTTGTTAGCTTGTACCTCGGAGAAATATATACCGAACAAGAGAGGTCCCAGGACTGAGCCTTGTGGGACACACTTGTAACTGGTTTAGAGTCTGACATGGCACCTGCTATTCTGACCATGTGGGTTCTATCCCTGAGCCAGTTTGCAACCCATCTTGTGACATAGGGGTTGATATTTAAGCTGGTGAGCTTATTTATGATGCCAGAGTGGGGTATTGTGTCGAAGGCTTTTGCGAGGTCCAGGTAGGCTGTGTGGACTACCTTCCCTTCATCTATGGCTTTGGAAACTGTTATAAAGAAGTCGACCAGGTTCAAGAGGCAAGAACTGCCCTTAATGAAGCTGAATTGGGTAGGATACAGTGTCTGGAGGTTCCCAATGTCTTTGTTTATGATTTCCATGATGATATGCTCCATAGCTTTGCAGACCAGGCTAGTCAGGCTTATAGGGCGATAGTTTCCGGGGTCTGTTGTGGCACCACCTTTGTGGAGTGGGACCACTATTGCTGTACGCTATTCCGTGGGTACATATCCTGTAGTAAGGCTGAGATTGAACAGTGACTTTATATGAGGGTTTAGTTCTTCTTGGAGCTCATGTAAGACGCAGCCTGGGACACCATCTGGTCCCATTGATGCTGTGTTTTTTTGCTTTGGAGAGGGCAGCTCTCACCTGTGCATCTGTGATCTCAGGAAGGTTACACTCTGTTGGGATAGACATTTGCTCTTTTGGGGGGGAAGGGGGAGAGAAGTTTGCACTGAACCTTTCTGCCAGGATGTTGGCAATGTCTGTGGGTTCAGTGTATTTTTTGTCATTTTGCACTAACTCAGAGCATATCTGGGAGTTGCCTCCCAGGTTTCTGACATAACTAAAGAAGGAATAAAGACCAACAGCAATGTGCAAGTTGTTTAACAAACCAAGCAAAACTGGAATGCAGGATAAAATTTATTCCGGTACCTCGGCCCCAATAGCCTTCAAAGGAATAACATACAAACATCCAAATGCAGTATATATACTAATACTGCCAATTAGACATAATTATAAATCATTGAAAATGATTAATTAAGACAACATCCAGATTTAAAGGGACAATACACAATTCATACTATTTCTATAAACTCTATGACAATAAATGCCTATCAAAATAGCTAAGAATATTAATTAAACATTTAAATTAACTTCTAAATTTAACCCTCGAGGTTTTAATGTTCCATATTTTAAGATAAATCTGCTTTCTAAATTCAATAAGCTTTTCAAATAATTGCCTCCGAAAGAAGCATTAGGTTTTGCTAAAGCACTAAAAAATAAAGAATCTGCAGATCCTTTGTGTGTATTTTGAAAATGTTCAAATATAGGACTGCTCATTCTTGCATTACGTACATCCCCAATATGTTCTAATATGCGATTTTTAAGTTGTCGCTTAGTCTGACCTATATAATATTTTGGTACTAAGCAATCACAACCAATGATGTAAACCACACCACAAGAGCAGCAATTAAATTTGTGTTCAGCAAAATATTTAACCCCATTTATAGCACTGCCTGAAAGGTTCTTTGCCCTCCTACATATCTTACATTTGCCACATTGAAACATGCCAACTTGTTGTTCCGAATGTAACATATTTTTATCATTCCCAAACTGTCTAAATTTCAATATTTCTTTTAGATTACAATATCTGCCATATGAAAAAGAAACATGTTTTGGAAAAAGATGTCCAATATCTTCATTATTACAAACTAGAGGCCACAAAAAATTAACAATATCAGACAAAATATCAGAAAATAAAGAAAATTTAGTAACAAAAAATATCCTATTTTCCCTATTTTTATCCCTCTGAATAATGTTAATATTAGATGTCTTAATAATATGATGTTTCTGATCATGCTCAAACTTTGCTCGAGTTTTCTTTAGCAAATCTTCCAAATAGCCTCTATTTAATAGCCTTTCACAGACTAAATCAAATTCCAAGCTCAGAAATTTTGATTCAGAGGTATGTTCATACATTCTTTTAAATTCCCCATAAGGGAGTGCTTCAATTAAGTGCCTAGGGTGTGCACTTAACGCATGAAGAAAATTATTAGCAGCTACCTCTTTTCTAAATGGTTTAAATTGGACAAGCCCCTGTTTATCCACATAAAGCAGAATATCTAAAAACTGAATTTGCTGTTTGTTAATAGTGTAAGTAAATTCTAAACCAAATTCATTTTTATGCAAATCTAACATAAACTTGTTAGTATATATACTGCATTTGGATGTTTGTATGTTATTCCTTTGAAGGCTATTGGGGCCGAGGTACCGGAATAAATTTTATCCTGCATTCCAGTTTTGCTTGGTTTGTTAAATAACTAAAGAAGGCCTTGTGATTATCTTTAGTGTCTTGTGCAATTTTTCTTTCGAAGCTGACCTTAGATGATTTTATGAGGGATCATAGTTTCTTGTTAGTACTGATCAGTGACGCCTTCCCTTTTTGGGATTTTGCTCTGTCATGTAGTAGCTTTCTCCTTCTGTTGTATAGCTTATTTATGGCTGGGGTCCACAAGACAGGTCTCCTGCCTTTGGAGGAGTGAGTCTTGGTTTTATTTGGGATAGCATGCTCCATGCATTCCTGTAGGTGTCCATAAAATGCTTTTGTAAAGGATTCTGCATTTTGGGCCATATTTTCCACTGGCCTGGGGGCTTTGAAGAATTACACCTCAGTTTTGAGAAGTGTGAAGTTTTCTTTTGAGAAGTTCTTCACCGTGGTTTCCTTGGCTAGGGGTAGGGACAGAATATGGATGTCCAGTGAGATTTGTTTATTGTCTGATCTTACCAATGAGGGGTATACCTCTGGTGTAGAACATAGAGACCCCATGTTGGTGATGACCAGATCCAATATGTTTTCCCCTCTTGTGGGAGTAGTGACCAGTTGTTCCATAGCATTTGAGTTTATAAATTCTAGGAACCGTTAGGCGAGGGTGTTTGGGCTTGAGTAGTTTTCCCAGTCGATGTTTGGGTAGTTGAAGTCACCCAGTATAATAGTGTTTGGAGAGACCTTCATATTCTCCAGTGTTCTCAGGAAAGCCAAGTGAGGTTCCTGTGTTTGGGAGGGTGGTCTGTAGCAGGCTACAAACTGAAAGGCAGTTTTTCCCACTGTTAGTTGCACATGGATGGTCTCCGATGCTTCGTGCAGTGCCACTAACCTGGAGGTGTGGATATCTTTGATAAATATGGATACTCCCCCTCCTTTTGTGGTTCGGTCCGAGTTTTGGGGCCGGAAAGCATGGTATGAAGTATAACCTGTTAGTGCTGGGGTGCTCTCGGGAGCCTTGAACCAGGTTTCTATTACTGCACAGATATTGATATTCTCCATACTGAGGAGAGTCTCGAGTGTGTGCATCTTGAGGTTTAGACTTCTGGCATTGAGCAGCATTACCCTTAGTTTTTTTTTTCTTTGTGTTGTCTATGGGGGAGGGTTTGTCTTTTGAGCCTTGCCTAAAAAAGGCACTATGAGGGAGGCAAGAGCCTTTGCCAGTATTCGAAAACCCAGGGGTGACATGTGCAAGCCGTCCCTAGTGAAGCAATGTGGCTTGTCGAGCATGTCATCCCAGGCTGACAGACACTGGATCCCCTTTGAATGACACCAATACTTTAGCCAATTTTTAAAATTGATCATTTTGTCTTTATACTGTGGCATCATTCTTGGTGAGGGTAAGATGCTACTCAAGGTCAGGGTCATACCAGCCTGGGCTGCATGATCAAAGAGCTCCTGTACGTCATTTTTCATGTAGTCCAGGGAGGTACATCTCAGGTCATTCACACCAGCATGGACAATGATGGAGTCATATTTGTACTTGCTTTGGAGTGACCTGAGTGCTTGTGTTATGTGGCAGATCCTGGCACCCAACAGGCAGCTTAGAGTAACCTTCTCCTTGTTCAGCCTTGTGAGTGGGAAGTCAATGTATCTGACGATAGAGTCACCTATAACAAGTGTATTAGGTGTGTTGTTTAGCCTTAAGGGCTGTGACTGTGTGGCACACTGACTTTGTGAGCTATGTGCTACATGGATATTGTTTCGTGGTAGGTGTTGCTTGGATGTCTGCTTTGGAGGTCTCTGCTGCTTAGGCAGATTTTTATTTAGAGCCTCCGAGTATGTTTTTGTGTGCTTATGTGTTTGGTTTGCTGATGCGATAGGTCTATGTGAGACTGGATTTGTGGTGTGTGTGGTTACCTTCTCCTCCTGACAGGCTGTGCCAGTACTGGGTTGAGAGAACTTAGCCTCCAGTTTGGCTATATAGTTGCATCTCTCACATATATTTGAGCTTGTTGGGAGGAGGAGGAGAGGGTGGTCTGTATACATAAGGCAGTTGTAACATTGCCTCAAGATTCCCAGATTCACCAGCTGGACTGGAGAGTAAACTCGAAAATGACCTTTGGACATGCCTGAATAATATAGGAAACTACTTATTGACTGATCAGAAAGAACCAATAAGGAGCAAGTGCTTAGAAGGAGTATAAGAGGATGTAGTGCTTTAGTTTGTGTTTACCTATGAGATTACTTATACGAGCAAGTGCAGGGCTTTAGAATGAAAATAGAGTGCTTAATTAGAGATTTAGAGCAGTTCTAAGGGAAAAAGTGAAGAGCAGACTTTGTGGAGCCGGGAATAGTTTAAACCTGTTTAAGGGGCACTGCCCGACGCTGCTCTGTGCGCAAGACCGCACAAAAAGAGAGTTGCAGGGTTTTAAGAGAGAGAGAGATCAATGAGTTTAGAATTGACCCAAAATGGCCAATAAAACTATAGCTTCTAGGCAGTAACCACTCCTACAGGGACAGGCAGGCTGCTCAGTGTTAACCACTGCCACTGGTGAACACAGAGACTTCCCTTTAGCCCAAGCAAGCACTGGCCTCCAAGAAACTTACAAACAGTTCAGAACAACAAATCTGTAACTGAACTTTCTTAAATTTCAGAAAGTGGGAAAAAAGCAAGATTTTTTTGTTTTTTCTTTTTTTTTGCTTTAGTTTAAAGGTAGCAGAGATACACAAGTAGCAAAATATTCACAACAGTGCAATAAATGACCCCACACTTGATTGCTCGGCCAAAGTCAGGTAAAATGCAATTTTAAGAGAAAAAAACGATTTTAAATTAAGTGCAACACAGGAAATGCAGTAAATAGGCTCTAAATGTGTTCTAAATACTGTTTCTAATACAGATATAAACTTCAGCAAGACTGAAAATGCCGAAAAGTACGCGGCAAAGCAGTAATTCTAAACAAAAAATCAGAAGAAAATACTTAAAATCTCAAAAGTGGCTCTTTTCTTCTCAACGTTTTCTCCCCTTGGTAGGTATTTCAGCAACAACTAACAAGCCTGGAAAGACGCCAAAACCATGAGGCAGCAGGGTTTTAAGAGAGAGAGAGATAAGGAGTTTAAATATTTTTCCTAAATATGTCTATTTTTACTTTCATTGATTGTGTTTCTATTCCTTTTACATTGTTTCCCAGTTCTCTATTAAACTTTTTGGGGTCATCAATGAATTTTATGTTGTATACTTTGCCTTTATGTTTATCTGCATATCTGCTAAGTTTTCTACCTGTGCTGATATCTTTAGTTTAACATTTGCAATAGTGTATTTTAGATCCTGGTCTGTTCTGATATTGTGTGTTGCTTTATTACATATATCTTTCTAAGTATTTTTGCTGACCTGCTCCCCTTCTATATCTAACAGTGACACTTCTTGTCTTAATTGCTTTATAGTTTTCTTCATTCAGTGTTTCCATGATGGCATATTATTTCTTCCCTTCCTTTCCCTTATTAATCTGTATTTTTGGGGTAAAAGTTTATTTGTTATTAGTTTAATTGCACAGTAATATATCCTATTTACTTCTGTTATATCACATGAATTTGTGTTAATATTCTTGATTACTGTGTTCATCTGTCTTATCAGACTTTTAACAGTCTCGGTTTTATGTACTTTATGTAATGTGTTTCTTTCATAGATCTTAAGATAGCTATCCATTTCTATTAAATCAACAACTGTTTCCATAATCATTTTCTTCTAAACTGAGGGGACAGTCTTTGCTCTCTTTTTCCTGCTGGCATTCTAAAGAAAATTCCAGAACATCTTCCTGTGACATTGCCTTCATTTTCCTGCTCCTCCCCTTGCTGTTCAACCCTAATTGAACTTTTGTACTGTTTCCTACTGAAGGCTCCAGAGCCTCATCATGTGACAAGTGATCAAATGTTTCCTGCTCCAACTGTTTCTCCTTAGTCTTGGGACCCATTCTTGCATCATGCTGTCATTACCTGAGTTGGATTTTCCACACTAAGTTCTTCACTTCACATGTAATCCATAACTTCAAGTTCTGCTTTTTTAACCTCTCCATTACTAATCCTCTTTTCCCCTTTGTTTTCTTATTTTTTTGTATTGTAAAAATTTTCAATATTCGGATGCCTTTGCATGTATTTTCTCTTCAAATACCTTCAGCACTGCTTTTTTGTATTAATTAGTTTTGCTTTATCCATGGCATAAATACTGCTCCATATCAAATCTTTTTCTCTTTCCCATGTTCATATTTCTTCATATGTCTCGCAACCAATAGTTTCTTTTTAATTTGAAGACTCATCCATCATGGTGTGACATTACCTTTGTTAGACTTTTACACTAAATCCTTCACTTTCCAGGTATTCCACAACTTCAGTTTCTATATGTCTTAACTTCTACTTTATTAATATTCTGTTCTCCATTCCCCCTTTGTGTTCTTAGTTTGTGTATTCTGAAATTGTCCATCTCTGGGTGTCTTTGCCAATATTTCTTTTCAAATACATTTGGAACTGTTTTAGTACTGATTAGTTTGTCTTACTCTTTTGCATAAATATTGCACCATATTAGATCTCTTTTTTTTCTTATGTCCATATTTCATTTTTATACCTTTCAAAAATCTTTGGTTTTGTTCTTTATATTTTGTTCACTTCCTCTGTTGCTTCATTTTACAGGTGTCCCAAAATGTGTTTGGCAATAATGCTTTTCATGCTAGTCATTCACATAATAATCTTTGTACTATAAATAATTGTCTTCAATCTTACCACACCTCACAACCTTTCCTTCCATTATCTACTTAAAACCTCCCACTTACCAAGCCACATATCCTCCTGCAACTGTAGGTTCATAGGTTCATAGGTAGGTACTAGGCTATCTGCCCAAGGGCATTTATAAGCCTAGCCAGAGTGTGTCGGCTTTCACTGCCCCATTGATTAATTAACTGAGCCTCTGTCAAGCAGAGCCAATGAAGTGATCCCAGGGGTGTATTTTCTGTTACCCATCCACTCGTCAAGGTTTCTCTTGAAGAGTGTTAGTGAGGGGCTCTGCCTAATGTAGTTAGGAATTTTGTTCCAAAGCATGGGGCGTCTTTGTGACAGGAATCTATCCCTCCAGCATGTTCTATTTATTGTTGTGGTGATGTTTAGCTCACTAGAGCACGTGGCTCACAGTGACTTGGATTTCCTTAGGTGGAGCATGTCCATCAATTCTGAGTTGGACATGGCTTTGTAAGTCAGGCAGAGATTACCTCTGAGAAAGCGATATGCCACGGAGTACAGCCAGAGTTTTTTCAGTTGGTCTGCATAGTACATATGTTTGAGGCCAGTAATCCTCTTGGTGAGGTACTTTTGTGGTCTTTCCAGCTGTTGGAAGTGTCTTGTGAGATACATCCCAAATGGGGCATTGTACTCTATGATGGGTCTGATGAGTGACGAGTAGAGGGGCACAATAGCCTCTTTATTTCTAGATGCAAAACCTTTAGTAATTAGATGGGCCACATAGAAGGATGTCCTAATTACTTTGGCAATATGATTGTCAAAGGAGAAATTACTATTTACCTGGGGCCCCAGATCTCTTATTACCTCTTCTGTATTAAGGGGGCTGCCACCTATGTGGTAATTCGTGGGAGTTTTGTTTTTGCCAAACGGGATGACTATGCATTTTTTGGCATTTAGCTTGAGGTCATGACTTTGACATCAGGTGTCCGTCTCAGTAAGGCCTTTTTGGAGGATGTCCGTGTCAGCTGGAGAGTCAATTATGGCTCCCAGTTTGCAGTCATCAGCAAACTTGGTTAGCCATAGTCCTCCTGTGTGTACATACCAACTTCAGTATAATACCTCAAATCTACAACTTCACCAAAATCAAACTACTCTCATACAGATACTTACATTCACCTACTTCCTCACATAAATTACTGAAACACCTCCAAACATTCACTAAATATTTTTGCACAACATGTCGCAAAAAAACAAACCTTCAATTATGCAGAGACATAGACCCTAACCCAGGCCCACATTCCAGTCAATAAAACCCATCCATTATACAAATGAAACCCCAACCAGCAATAAAGCATAACATGCCTCCATTCATCAACATACCCCAAAAAGGTCAGACATTCTACTTATTAACATAAACCTCAGAAGCCTGTTAAAATGCATGAATTCCATGTTACCCTATCCCTGTACACTCCTGACATTGTTGTCCTAACTGAAACCTGGCTTAAACCCCTTATAAACAACAATGAAATCATACCCTCTGGGTATAACATTCTTAGACAAGACGGGATAACAAAACGAGATGGAGGTGTAACAATAATATATAACGACTCTCTTAACTTTGAGCAACTGCAAATTGACCCTAAACAACACTGAACTGCTAGTCTCATGCCTTAAATCAATAACAATAAACATATAATCCTACTAGCAGTATACATGTCACCAAACAGCAACCTGTCATAGAAAACCTACGCTCATGGGTAGCCACTAAATTTAGCCAAGAAACCATTACAGTTGGAGATTTTAATACTGGTTGGCAAACCTATTCCTCTGAAAACCCTTCCAACTACAAAAACATACATGGGTTCACCCAGATGATAAACATGCTCATTAGGGTTGACGCTAACAGCAACAAACAATCAATTCTCAACTTGTTCCTGACAAATAGATCCTCACTTATATATCACTCAGGTTGTCTGCCAGACAGCCTAAGTGACCACCTACCAACCTACTTCCTAAGGCACCACAACTCTCAGACAAATGCTACATCATACAAACAAGTACATAATGCAAAACATTTCTTCACAGTCACTTTTAAACAACTGCTTCAAGACTGCAACTGGTCTCCATTAAAACACCTCCCATTAGATGCAACAGTCCAATACTTCAAAAATATATTTCTAAATATACTAAACTCCCTGACCCCTATAAGTCACATTAGAACTAAAACAAATTACTGTCCATGGCTGAGAAAGGAAACCAGACAGCTACTAAAACAAAGAGACAAACTCTGGTACTAACATAAGACAAAAAAAAACTAAGCCTCCCTAGATAACTACCATTACTTAAGAAATATTTGCAAAAAGCAAATCAAAATTGAGAAGAAAAAAACAACACTACCCATACACGTGGCACAAACATCAAAATATCGCACAAAAATTCTGGGTTACTATCAAACAACTTATACATTCAGGCCATACTTCCACCCCATCGCCAAATACCCACAATTCAGAAGAAAGTATGGCATCCCAGTTTAACTCCTTTGCACATAACTCTGTACTGTCACTTATAAAAAACAAAAGAACAATACCCAACAAATCACTCATACTATGGCTAATGACACCCATAGCACACTCTTTCTCTCCAACCCATATAAACAGGCAAAATAAAGAAATTACTGAGCAAGCTAAAACCTACAACTCTTGTTGCCAACAAACTACCAAATGAATACCTCAAACTAGCAGCTGGCATCATCTGTTGCCCAGTATCACTTCTGATTAATAGATCCATCTCAGAACAATACATGCCTAAAATTTGGAAAATCTCCTGTGTAATTCCTTTCCACAAATGAGGCTCTTCATTAAAATGCTCCAGCTATAGATCAATATCCATACTATCCCCGCTTTCAAAAATGTTAGAAAAATGCATCCACTCACAGCTAATGGACCACTAGATGTTCCACAAGGCTCAATACTTGGTCCACTACTCTTCTTGGTTGTCACCAATAATCTCCACACTAAAACTAAACTAACCTTGTTATCATCATACAATATGCAGATGACCCAAATGTCATCTGTGCTGCACCCACCCTGCCACACTAAAAGATGTTACTCAGAGATTCTTCATGGCCATTGAATCTTTCCTAAATAAATATCAGCTCATCCTTAACCCCCATAAGACCAAACTAATGCAATTCCCCAACAACAATCACAAAACAAACAACCTCATCCAGGACATTAAAACCACCTCAAATAAACCACACATTAATTGAACCAATCTTTAAAACTAAGCTACTAGGTGCCACTATTCATAATAATTTAAAATGTGACAAGCATATATCACATGCAATTAAAATGGCCCATATTAAGTTAGGGTCTCTTTATAGGATTAAGGCTTACTTACCCAACAAGCAATTGCCAGAACCCACCTGCTACCCACCCTATTCTATGCCTCCACCATACTCATAAACCTCAGGAAAACTGACTTAAGCAAACTTGAAATGTGCTACCACAAGATAGCCAGATTTGGCATCAATCTACTCCACAGAACCCATCACTGTCTCGCTCTAAAACAACTCAAATGGCTAGAAATTCCTAACCTGTTATCCTTAAATCAGCTTACCCCAACCCACTCTATAGTTCACCTACCAGACAAATGTCCAGCCATACACAACCTAGTACAAATCCACGTCAATAATAGGTCCCTGAGATCCTCCAACAAGCTGCTACTAAAAGTTACAAAATCTAAGAACAGCTTTGGAGACTATTTACTCTAATCACACCTCTAAAGCATGGAACACAATCTCTCAGAATATACTAAATGTGAATAACCCAGCACAGTTCAAAAACTTGCTAAAGGTCCATCTAAATGACAATTGGTTATGGCTGAACGTGCCTTTCATTTCACTGTCTCAGCCCATCCTCACACTCTTTTCCCACTCTCTAGTCTGATATATATATATATATATATAACTTCCAACAAAGTTATTGTATGTAATTGGACAAACAGTTTGCACAGTATTCCACTGAATACTATACTTTCTTTGAGATCTGTATACTTTTCGAACCACCTACTACTCTGATGTATATATGACTTCTGACAAAATTATTGCATGTTATTGGACAAACATTATTGAATAGTACTCCATTGTACATATCAGTCTATGAACCTATGAACCTACAGTGTGCTTTCTTTATGATCTGTATAATTTTCTGTACTGTATAATTTATGTCCTGATATAATGTGTACTTTTGTGTGGAGCTTTTCTCCCTGTGCCTCCGCTGAAAATGAGTAACTAGCCCAGTCGGACTTCCATGGTAAACAAATGTTAAATAAATAAAATAAATTGGCTTAGAATACTACATGAAAAACCATACCAGGTTTGAAAATATGGAACACTTTTAATCCAGTGACCTACCACCTCAGTGACTTTATCCTTAGGAGAAATAGCAGCCTTGAAGTAAGAAGCTTTATTTTCCAATTCATACAAGATTTTATAGATCTTAATATCACAGTATTTTAAAGTGAGCAAACAATGCAGCATAAAGCTTATGCATTATTTATGTCCCTCCCTTCCTTGTCTTATAGTTTCTAACCATAAAGCGTATCAGACTTCTGACAGTGCTTTCAATCAATCAGAATGTTCTCATATGAGCATATGTAAGAGATTACATCTGTGACATCAGGAATTCTGCATGCTAAAAACATGTCCTTTATGGATGCTAGGTTATTTGATTAACTTTACATTAACTTTGGCTATGTGCTTAACCTACAATATCTATCTGCTGGGCAATTTTACTAGTATTTAATGATCACAGCCTTTGTTGCTCTCCTACTTTGGACACAATAGAAGACTCTTTGTGGGCTCTGCCAAGCAGTTTTATTATACAAACACATCACAATAGAAGTCCACTGACTTAAATAACTTATATACAAATTATCTGCTGCAATCATACATGCTCACTCACTGGCTGCACTCTCAAAATGGCACTAGGAATGTCACGTGCCTGACATTTATACATGCACGTTCACTCTTTGACATGCTTCTTAAAGACACAGCACGTGCACTCTGATCTACATCCTCCTTCTTTAAATGAAACACACAACGTTATGAGTCTATTTGGCATGCAGATATTTTAGACACTACTTTATCAAGCATTTATAGACAACTAGGTACATATATGCACAGTTAAGTCCAAGTTGCTGCGTATTTCACACTGGGCCTGGATATTCGTCCAAACTGGGAACTGGACTTAGCAACTGGAGCTGTCTCTTAAAAATGTTCGATCTTAGAAGCATTTGGAACATATTCAGGAATGGAATCAGTGGTTGGAACACTCTTTGGATGGGAACAAACTTTGGTTCACTCTGAAATCTAGAGTTGGTATCATAAGGATAATGTTGCGATGATGATTCTGATACAGGAAAAAAAATGTCTGCAATTTCTCCTGTACTCCACACTCTCAGATTCTACAAGCTAGGATCTCGGCTCGGCACATATACCTGTAACTTAACCAATCCAGTGCAAACCTTTTGCCATTTGTATTCTCACTGTCTTCTGTCTCTACTTCCCTCAACGGATGAAGAAATCTGCTTGAGTTATCATAAGTGGACTTCTGGATTAACGCTTCTTGAATAGTTGAGCCCTGATGTTTTTTTTGTTCTTAGCTTTAGGCCTCAATAAACTGGAACTAATGGGTAGCATACGTCTGGTTTGCCTGGAAAGAAGTCTTTGAGCAGGTGAGCCAAGAATATCATCACGGGTATGTTTCTGAGATTAAGCAAATTTAGAAAGACATCGGTATTGTTATGTTTTCGCCTTTCAGGTAACTGCTTTGCACCCTGCACTGCATGTTCAGTTAGCCCATTTGATTGTGGATATTCAGGACTGCTAGTAACATGTACAGAGTCCCATTCTTTTACAAATTTCTGAAACAACTGACCAGTAAATTGAGTACCGTTGTCAGAAATAACTTTGTGTGGACTACCATGGGCTGAGAAATGATGTTTCAACTTGGTAATAACAGCAGTGGATGTTAGATTAGGTAGTAGATCAATTTCAAACAAATTTGAATAAGAGTCTACCAATACTAAGTAGTGTTGACTGTTCCACTTAAAGATATCAGTGGCTACTGTTAACCAAGGTAGTTCAGGAGCTTGACTTAGCTGAAGTGGTTCTCTTTGCAAGTGTGGTTTAGTACTATTGCATACTGAACAAGAAGAAAGTACTTTATCAATGTCTTTCAGTAATGAAGGCCAAAATACTAGTTCTCTCCCTCATCTCTTAGTGGATGTGGAACCTGGGTGACCATGATGCAAAATCTGAATATATTCATGTTGCAAGAAAGCAGGAACAACAATTTTAGGACCAATGAAAATAATGCCATCTTCCATCAACATTTCATCGATGTAAGGAAAATAGGTTTGCACTTCAGGTGATAACTAGATTGCTTTGCTGGTCATCAAATATTATTGTAGTGATTGAGCTTTTGCAAAATGTGATCAGTCTTTCTGTGATCTCTTAACTCATCAAGCCTAGTAGTAGAAAAATTGCACCCTGACATCACGTCAAAGTCACAATTCTCCATGTCAAGCTATTCTGTTGTATTTCTGGGTGAACTAGATAAAGTATCAGCCAGCTAGAGCAGTTTGCCTTTCATATAGATCATTATGAAGTTGTGCTTTTGCAATTTGAGCATCATTCATTGTAATCTCACTGGAGCTGAATGAATAGGCTTCTTTAAAATAGAAACTAGAGGTTGGTGGTCAATTTCAATCTGAATAGCTCGACCATAAATATAATCATGATCTTTGGAACACACAAACACTTTTGCCAAAAGTACTTTTCAATATGAGCACACTGCATCTCAGTTTGGGTAAGTGTTCTAGATGCATAGGTTACTGGTCTGCCCTCTTAAAGTATGACTGTGCAAGACCAAATTTTGAAGCATCACAGGAAACAGTAACTGGTTTGTTGACATTATAGTATCTTAATGTAGGTGAGGTGGCAATTTTCTGCTTAAGGTCTTCAAATGCCTTCTGATGCTGTTCTAACCATCACAATGCAACATTTTTCCATGTTAGCTCTCCTAAAGGTGCTATCAACTTACTGGAGTCTGGTATAAACTTCCCTAAACAGTTGACCATGCCTAGGAAATGCTGGAGAGCTTGAACATTGTCTGGTGCTGACATCTCAAGAATAGCTGCTTGCTTGGTCTGGCCTGGTCTCAAGCTAGTACTGGTAAATAAATGACCCCCATATGTAACTTCTGGAAGTCTGAATTTGCACTTTATATCCTTAGAAAACTGTATCTGCTGAACAGAGTACCAAAAGTGGTTAGTAATGAGAATTTTCCATCAAGCATCACCTGCCAAAATGAACGCTGTGCATCCAAGACAGAGAAAACAGTGGCATCTGGTATTAGGGCTGCAACCTCTTCGAACGTGTGCATTGGATGATAAGTTCTCTTCAATGCTTTGTTCAAATCTCTTGGGTCAATACATATTCTGATTTTGTCTGAGCCTTTTTTGTGAGCTGCTACCATAGACGATACCCATTCAGTTGGTTCTGTAACTGGACAAATTACACCTTGCTGCACCATTTTATCCAAATGAGACTTAATTTTATCTTGCATAGCAATCATAACTCTTCTAGCTGGTCAGACTACTGGAATGACCTCTGGGTCTAACTTCATGGAATATACAACTTGAAGCATATTCTGAGAAAACGGCTTCAGAAAAATTAGAACTAGGAGATGCACTTATGTGATGAACTTCTTTGGTAAAAGAAAGCAGATTCATTCTCAAACTATCTTTGAGGCCCAATAAAGATGGTACTGATCTTTGGACTATATAGAATAACAAGTTGTAACAGTTCATAGCAAAAGAACATTAAAGCATCACTGAGCCTCCGGTTTGAATTTCTTCACCTCCATAAGCAACAAGTTTTACACTACTGGCCACTTTGAGTTGTTCCTTCATTCTCACTTTAGCAAATGTGTCTGCTGATATCACATTACCCTTTGAACCAGTGTCTACTTTAAGCTCTGTGGATTTACCATTGATCCAGACAGTACAAAACACTTCGCTCTTTGCCAGTAAATTCCCTGCATCAACTCTCCCACCAATTACTGATACACCATCTACATAGAAACCTGACTGCTGCGGATCTACTTGATCAACTTGCTTTTTTGTATGACCTTTCTTTACAACTGTGTGAGGTTTACTTGATTTGCAAACTTTTTGGAAATTGTTCCATTTTTTACACTTGTGACATTGCTGACTGAATGCTAAGCATTTCTCTCTTTTAGACTAATGATTGGCAGGACTTGGATTTTGCTGATTCACATTTGTACTGCACTGAAGGATGTGCTCCTTTAACTGAACTAGTCATAAAACTATGTGGTTTCCTTTGTGAGTCAGCAGGGGTTGTGGCTACCATGTGCTTAAAACTACTTCTGTTTGTCACGTGTTGCATACTATCTACACTTGCTCTGGAGCCATTTGAAACCATGCTGTTGTCACTTGCAAGCATACTTGTGTGTTTTTCTGTCACCTCATAGATATGACAAATCTGTATGGCTTTACTCAATGTTCATGAAGCAAAATCTTTCCCACAGCATCATTATTAATACCACACACAAGCCTGACTTTGATTACCTCATCTTTTTGGTCACCAAACTGACACATCCTAGCTTTATTTCTTGGTCAGTTATATAAGCTGCAAAAGTTTCCCCTAGTTTCTGATCTTTATGTAAAAGAAAATGCCTCTCTAATGTAATGTAATATTTGTCTAGGGGTTACACATTTCTCTGAACTTGCACTTGAAACACTTGGGGTCTTCCCTTCATTCAGCCTGTACAACAATATGCTGGTTTTCACCTTCTTCATATACTGCTGGTGCACACACAAATGAACGCTCTCTTTCTTTGGCCTCTGACCCAGCTAAGTTTAGCAAAATGAATGTGCTCGTGCATGCATCTGAATAAGTTGCTTGTATAAAAGTATTACTCTTGTGCATATATTCTCCAATCCTTTGCAATATTCTGATCAAATACAAGAAGTAAGAGCTTTAGAAATCTGTCTGCCTTATTAACACATATCATCGAAGAGTTTAGCAAATAAGCATGAACACATACACATATACATATGGCAGAATTTTATGCCAGTACTTTTAACTTTGCCCAGCAGGACAATGAGCCTCTGTTTAACTGAACTTTGCAAAGTAAGTTTCTCTCTGGCACTGTAATACTCTTGAAATTATCAAATTGCAAAAATAATTTATCATCATCTTAAGTAACACTTCAAATAACTGCACAATGTGAATGAACTGGGCAAGAGATGCTCAGAGTTAATAACATTTCAAAGTAATTGCACTTTGCAAATAAAATGTACACAACACACTGAAATTTCCCCAAAATGGTGGTCCCTTTCTAGGCAATTCTTTACAATGCAAGAAACACTCTGTAATGGCAGCAATTTGCGAATAGACACATCCAGCACAAGAAACTTTTCAAAATGGCTATACTTTGACTGAACTTCATGAAATAGTTGTACTTTTCACATAAATAATCTCTTCAGAATACATACACAGTAATAAGCACACACTGTAAGCAGTTTTATGCACTTTGAGGTACTCTGAATAACTTTAGTTATGCCCTTGATACAATTCGAAGTCGTAGTAATGCCAAAATACAGCACTTTGCCAAAGCATGCAGTTGCCTTACTTTATGCGTAATGTGCCCTTTTTTGCCCTAATTATATTCATTTTGCTCGTTTAATATCTTTTCATGCCCATTGTACTTTTCTTGTGCTCATTTTACTCTAAGTATACCCGTTTTGCCTTAAACATGCTCACTTTGCTTTTAGCATGCTTGTTTTGCTTTACTTTTAATTGTTTCATCAAATATCTTTAAGCGTTTCCCTTAGTCAATAAAGCTTCTGTGCATCCTACCTGTTTAATAATGCAGGTAGTGCTCTTGTAATGCCCTGTTTTGTCCTTTTGTAGTTTGTGCAAATTTCATTACCTTTGATTCTTTTCTGGCCCTTTTTCGCGCTTGTTTCTTTTAGTTTACCTTCACTGTCATCTCCGCACCTCATGGCTCTGAATATTATTCTCTGCGATCCCGGTTCTCACACCATGTCGCTCTCCTACTTTGGACAAAATAGAAGAGTCTTTGTGGGTTCTATTCAAGCAGCTTTATTCTATACAAACACATCGCGATAGAAGTTTACTGACTTAAGTAATGTATATATAAACTAACTGCTGCAATCATACATGCTCACTCCCTGGCTGCACTCTCAAAATGGCGCTAGGAATGGCACATGCCTGACATTTAAATGTGCATGCTCAGTCTTTGACATGCTTCTGAAAGACACAGCACACAGCACATGCAATCTGATCTACAGCCTTTAATAGGGATTTGAGGTATAGCTTATAAAACATAGCACCTGCTCTTTTTTTTAATCTCTAGGACAACTTTACCTTGAACTGTGTTGTATTTCATTTACATTTATGCTTTGCAAAAATGATACGAACTTTGATTTTGACCACCATGCAGAACTTAAACTTTTTTCCAAATCATAGCTTTTTTCATCTGTTACAGCTGTCATTGAATATGTAAAAAACATATATTCCATTTTTTTACTCTGCCTCTCTGAACATTTTCGCTTCCATTTGTATGTAATATATTTTTATCGTTTATTTTCTGAACCTTAAACTTTTTTCTACCCAATAGCATTTTATTATATTTCAAATGATATGCCCCTTTAATGTATGTACATTACTTGCTGTTCTGTACAACTTTTTTCTAGTCAAATATGAGAATTGATCTGTAAATGAAACTGTGTCCTCTGCAGCAACTTAAATGATTTATGGAATGTGCAAAATGTTTTGCCTTCCTCAAAGATCATCTTAGCATTTGACTATATCCATCAGAATTGTAGAAAGCATTCTAAGTATTAATTGTAAAAGTGCCTTTAATATTAATGAGGTGACTTCAGTGGTCCATAAAGTCATCTGATTACTGCTATATTCTGCAAGAGTCCTCTAGGAGTGGTTTTAGAAAAAAAAATGCACAGATAAACAATATTTTCCACTTCCATAGTAAAAGTAAGGCAAATGGGGCTAGATGTAAGAACTTAAATGGACCACTGTTAGTTGAAAGAATGTAATCACTTAGTAGACAGTAGCTTTTAAACTTTGTAATGTTCACTGTACAAGTTTTTATGGAAGTTAAACTACCTTAAAAAAAAAGAACAGAATGGATAGTTTTTAGGGACACCAAATGTGTGCTAAATGATGTTTCCTATTACTCACATTTATGGGTCATTTACTTTCCTTTGCATCATAAGACTCTTTCTTTAACCTCATTTATCTTTTATTTCTCACTAAATCATTCTGACCTTTTTGAAAAGAATATTCTGTGTCCTTTCTTATAAATACCAGACTGCCTTCGATTTTTTTTTTTGTTTGTTCATGGTCTTTTCTTTAACTTTCTTGAGTCAATTAATGGGTTCTTGTGTAATAAGTGTACCTTGAGCCGGCCATAGTTTTCAGGCCATGCCCCCTCACACACGTTTTTGGAAGGAGGGAACATGTATAAATGCACATGTTCTTTGGGATTTATCTTCCTGATTTATGACCATTTAGACTGCTGCCATTATAATCCACCAAAGTGCATACCCATCAGTAATGCCATAGTAATGTATTCCATCCTACTTTGCATGAATTTGGTGAAAGAAAAAAGTACCTGAGCTGGACATCTTCACTGGCCCTTCCCATATATGCACATGTGACAGTTATCATGAATATATAAATCTAAATACTCAGGCTATTTGCCATTTAGCTGTTTCTTTTTTACTAGATTATGTTCTTTTGTGATCAATGACTTGTTTATGTTCAGCACATAAGCTATCTAAAATGAGTTAGCAGTGATGAATATTGCAAAATATTTTAAAATAAAATTATTTTCTTGGCTGGCCATGAGCCCCCTGGAACTGTGTTTACTGGCAACTACCCAAATTGCTCTTACTATAATCCATCACTGGGTTTAGTAAATGAAGGTAAGGCATTCCTTTATTCATGTCCAAATATTAAGCTGGCAAGGGTGGCCCCTTTTGTGGGATCTATAGAACCTCAGCATGCCCTGGTATACTGCTGATTTATTGGTTTCATGGTAGTCATTTGATCCTAGCAATTGTTTTGGCATTGAATATGTTGGTGATAAACTTCCTTACCACCCCATTTACTTGTAGCTAAAGTGTAATCATGTTTAGAGACTATCCTATACCATTATATGACATTTAACTAGCACTTGATTTAGTAAAAAACATACATCAGCTTTGCAAAACTTCTAACAGTAAAGTCTAATCTTGCTTTCTTTGCCATTTAGAACAAATAATATCAAATTTATATAATCTAACCTAATTAAAAGAAATGAACAGAACACATAAAAAACAAAACAAGAGATAAGAACATATTTTTGCAAGCTGACAAGTGACAGGCACCCCAGATGGGCTGCATCTCACACATCCTTTACTACTTCTATATACTAACCTCAAAGTTGTACTACCATAGGAATAGTAATCTGTTGGTATGCTCTAAAACATCACATCCACACCTCCATAGCTAAGTGACCATGGAGAACCCTACAGCACCTGGTATCCTGTCAATATGAAATGATGTACACCAGAGAGGATGGCAAAGTGACAAGGACAATAACTTATTTGAACTGTTTCTTTCTGAAATTGGTACGCCTTGTTTGCTGTAGCAAAAACTAGATTCAGACCTGCTGAATCTAGCTTTGTTTGTATAATTTGAGCAATAATCCAGGCCATCTTTTTTTGGAGAAGGTTCCCCTGCATCCTAGTGGCAGACCTGTGCAGTTAGAACTTATCTGATCGAAGACTGCTGCAACAGGGCTCAGTTTTTAGCTTTTTATTAGTTAATTTGTTTAAATCAGTTTACTCATTTGCTACTGTTATATTAAAAAAAAAACACTTTATGCATCGCTCCTTAGCTAGGGTTAAACTATTCCTGGCGCCATAAAGTCTGCTCTTCAAATTTTCCCTTAGAACTAGCCATTTTTTTTTTTAATTTTAGCACTCAAATCTGTTTCTTTGAGCTCAGCACTTGTTCAAAACTCATTGTAAGCACTAAATAAGTTACAAATTACTACAGCGCTCAACTTTCCTCACTTGTCTAGAGAAAAACAGTTTTTAGTACTTAATAAATAAGCACCTATCCAGGCATGTCTAAGGGTCAGCTCTCGGTGTTTTTTCCTGTCTACCTGATGAATCTGGGCATCTTGGGGCATTGCAGCAGTTGCCTCATGTACACAGACAACCCTCTCTTCCTACCACCCAACACTACAATCTGTGAGAGATGCACTTACACAGCCAAACTGGAAGCAAAGCTCTATTCATCCAAATCTGGACTAGACAGTCAACAGGAAAAGGCAAACACATGCACCACACCACACTCATCACATAGTCCCTCAAAACCTACACCACCAAAACACACACATAGAAACACAAAACACACACCTACATTCATGGAGGCTCTCAATAAAAATCTGCTCAAGCAACAGAGACCTCCAAAGCAGAAACGCAAGCAGACTCCACCCCCCCTAACACAACCCAAATGACACATAGCCCACAAACTCAGTGCACCACTCAATCACAGCCCATAAGGCATAACAATGTACCCAACACTCTGGTCATAGGTGACTCTATAGTCAGGAACACCGATGCTCCAGTCACTGGGCTAAACCAGGAGAAAGTTACTGTCAGATGCCTGTCATGTGCCAGGATCTGCCACACAATGCACACACTCAGTTTACTCCACAACAAATACAAATATGACTCTGTCATTGTCCATGTTGGTGGAATGACCTGAGATGTACCTCCCTGGACTACATGAAAAGAGACACGGAGGAGCTCTCTGATCTTGTAGCCCAGGCAGGTATGACACTAGCCCTGAGTAGCATCCTGCCATCACCCAGAATGATACCACAGTACAAGGACAAAATTATTTACTTCAACAATTGGCTAAGCTTCTGGTGTCATTCTAAGGGGATCCAGTATCTGTCTTCCTGGGATGAGATGATCAACAGACCACAATGCTTTGCCAGAAGATGGCCTGCACCTATCACCCTTGGGATTCTGGATACTGGCTAAGGCTCTTGCTACCCTGATAGTGCCTTTTTTATGCAAGGTTCAAATGACAAATCCACCACTGTAACAGGTACAAGCAAGCAAAATCTGAAGGTAATGCTACTCAATGTTAGAAGTCTAAACCACAAAATACACTCACTCGAGGCACTCCTTAAAATGGAGAACATTGACATCTGTGCAGTGACAGAGACCTGGTTCAAGGCTCCAGAGATCACCCCTGTATTACCAGGCTATAATTCATACCACACCTTTTCGGCCACCTAACCTGGACCAAAATACGAAAGGCAGAGGCGTGTTCATATTCATTAAGGATATCCACACCTCCAGGCTAGTTGCTCTGCACAATACATCCAAGATTATCCAAGTGCATTTAACTCTGGACAAGACTGCAATCCAAATTGTAACTTGCTACAGATCCCCCATCATGCCCCAGGATTCCCACTCCTCATTTCCTGATACACTGGAAAATATTAGGGTACAACCCAACACCTTAGTTATGGGGGATTTCAAGTACCCCACCATTAACTGTGAAAACTACTCATGTACCAACTCTTTTGTTCAACATTTTCTGGAATTTATAAATTCCAGTGCCATGGATCAACTTATCCACACCCCACCAGGGGCAGCAGTATCCTAGACCTGGTCATTACCAACACGGGCAACCAGTGTTCCACACCAGAGGTCAATTCCTCATTGGTCAGATCTGACCACAAGCTAATCACCCTAGACATCCACATCCAGCCCCCACCCCTCATTAGGGCAACCACCATAAAAAATGTCTCCAAAGCCAACTTCACGCTTCTCAAGACAGGAGTGGCAAACGTCACGACACCCATGCAGACGGACAATAGAGATACGACTATTGAATCCTACACAAATGCACTTTATAAGCACTTACACAAGTACATGAATCATGCTGTCCCTAACAGAACCAAGATGCTATTCTCCAAAAAAAAGGAAGCCAATTTGGTGGCCCCCTGCCATAAACAAACCCTACAACAGAAGAAAGAAACTGTTGCAAAAATGGGTAAAAGCTCATGATTGGAGGAACTCCCTGGTCAGCCTCAGTAATAAGCTGAGATCCCTCATTAAATCCTTCAAAGCAAGTTACAAAAACAAAATCCAGACTGATTTTAAAGACAACCAAAAAGCATTCTATAGCTATGTCAAGAATCTCAATGGCTACACTCAGATCGGCTCTGTGTTGCAGCATAATGGCACTAAATATACAGAACCAACTGATATTGCCAAAATCTTGGCAGATAGGTTCAGTGCTAACTTTACCCCCCACTCACACCCCCTAAAGGGCCCATCTCTATACCAGAAGAATGCAAAGTTCCTGTAATCACAGCTGCACAGGTAAAAACCACACTCTCCAAAGCCAAGAACACAGCATCCATGGGACCTGACAACATCCCAGGTGGCGTTCTACATGAAATACAGAACAAACTTACATCCCGCATAAGTACCATGTTCAGTCATAGGCTCACCTCAAGCTTTGTGCCCACTGAATGGTGCACAATGACGGTTAACCCTCTCCACAAAGGGGGAGCCACCATGAACCCTGGGAACTACCACCCCATTAGCCTGATGAGCCTGGTCTGCAAGGCCATGGAACATATCATCATGGAACTTATAAACAAAGACATTGGTAATCTCCAAACTCTGGACCCCACCCAGTTCAGGTTTGTAAAAGGCAGATTGTGTCTCCTAAACCTGATGGACTTCTTTGAAGCAGTCACCAAAGCTGTAGATCACTTTTGTGGCTCTGCTCGACAGGGGCACAGGAAAATAATTTTCTTGGGGGGTGAAAGCCAGGTTACCTTTTAGGCTAGGCTTATATAGGCCTAGGCCCAATAGCCTAGTACCTACCTATGAACCTATGAAAAAGATGATAAATTTGCACACAACCAAAATGCTCTTGTG